>NW_024058980.1:0-43248 GCF_016432855.1 Salvelinus namaycush
TCTACCCTCCCTCTCTCTCTCCTCCTTCGACCCCCTCTCTCTCCTTCTAACACCCTCTCTCGCCGCTACCACCTCTCTCTCTTTTCTAACCCCCTCTCCCTACGAGAGATACTCTCTTCTACCCTCCTATCTCTCCTTCTACCCCCCTCTCTCCTTCTACCCTCCCCTCTCTCCTTATACCACCCTCTCTCCTTCTACCCCCCCTCTCTCCTTCTACCCCCCCTCTCTCCTTCTACCCTTCTCTCTCTCCTTCTACCCCCCTCTCTCCTTCTACCCCCCCTCTCCTTCTAACCCCCACTCTATCTCTCCTTCTACCCCTCTCTCTCTCCTTCTACCCCTCTCTCCTTCTACCCCCCTCTCTCTTTCTACCCCCCTTTCCTTCTACCCCCACCCTCTTTCTCCTTCTACCCCTCCTCTCCTTCTACCCCCTCTCCTTTTACCCCCCCTCTCTCTACCCCCCCCCTCTCTCTCTCTCCTTCTACCCCCCCTCTCTCCTTCTACCCCTCTCTCTCTCCATCTACCCACCCTCTTTCTCCTTCTACCCCCTCTCTCTCCTTCTACCCATCCTCTCTCTCCATCTATCCCCCTCTCTCTCCTTCTACCCCTCTCTCTCTCCTTCTACCCCTCTCTCTCTCCTTCTACCCCTCTCTCTCTCCTTCTACCCCTCTCTCTCTCCTTCTACCCCTCTCTCCTTCTACCCCCCTCTCTCTCCTTCTACACCCCCACTCTCTCTCCTTCTACCCCCCCCTCTCTCCTTCTACCCCCCTCTCTCTCCTTCTACCCCCCCTCTCTCTCCTTCTACCCCCCCTCTCTCTCTTTCTACCCCCTCTCTCCTACTGAAGAGATAACTCCTTCTACCCTCCACTCTCTCCTTCTACCCCCCTTCTCTCCTTCTACCCCCCTCTCACCTTCTACCCCCCTCTCTCCTTCTACCCCCCCTCTCTCCTTATACCACCCTCTCTCCTTCTACCCCCCCTCTCTCCTTCTACCCCCCCTCTCTCCTTCTACCCTTCTCTCTCTCCTTCTACCCCCTCCCTCCTTCTACCCCCCCTCTCCTTCTAACCCCCACTCTATCTCTCCTTCTACCCCTCTCTCTCTCCTTCTAACCCCCTCTCTCTACTTCTAACCCCACCCCCCTTTCTCTCCTTCTACCCCCCTCTCTCCTTCTACCCCCCTTCTCTCCTTCTACCCCCCTCTCCTTCTACTCCCCTCTCTCCTTCTAACCCCCCCTCTCTCTCCTTCTACCCCCCTCTCTCTCCTTCTAACCCCACCCACCCACCCTCTCTCTCCTTCTACCCCCCCTCTCTCTCCTTCTACTCCCCTCTCTCCTTCTACCCCCCCTCTCTCTCCTTCTACCCCCCTCTCCTTCTACCCCCCCTCTCTCTCCTTCCTCCCCCTCTCCTTTACCCCCCCT
This sequence comes from Salvelinus namaycush, assembly GCF_016432855.1. Lineage (NCBI taxonomy): Eukaryota > Metazoa > Chordata > Actinopteri > Salmoniformes > Salmonidae > Salvelinus > Salvelinus namaycush. The sequence continues at coordinate 1,415 of NW_024058980.1, forward strand.
CTCTCTACCTCCCTCTCTCTCTCTCTCCTTCTACCCCCCCTCTCTCCTTCTACCCCTCTCTCTCTCCATCTACCCACCCTCTTTCTCCTTCTACCCCCCTCTCTCTCCTTCTACCCATCCTCTCTCTCCATCTATCCCCCTCTCTCTCCATCTAACCCTCTCTCTCTCCTTCTACCCCTCTCTCTCCTTCTACCCCACTCTCTCTCCTTCTACCCCTCTCTTTCTCCTTCTACCCCCCTCTCCTTCTACCCCCCCCCTCTCTCTCCTTCTACACCCCCACTCTCTATCCTTCTACCCCCCTCTCTCTCCTTCTACCCCCCTCTCTCTCCTTCTACCCCCCCTCTCTCTCCTTCTACCCCCCTCTCTCTCTTTCTACCCCCTCTCTCCTATTGAAGAGATAACTCCTTCTACCCCCCTCTCTCTCCTTCTACCCCCCTTCTCTCCTTCTACCCCCCTCTCACCTTCTACCCCCCTCTCTCCTTCTACCCCTCTCTCTCCTTCTACCACCCTCTCTCCTTCTACCCCCCCTCTCTCCTTCTACCCCCCTCTCTCCTTCTACCCACCCCTCTCTCTCCTTCTACCCCACTCTCTCTCCTTCTACCCCCCTCTCTCTTTCTACCCCCCCTCTCCTTCTAACCCCCACTCTATCTCTCCTTCTACCCCTCTCTCCTTATACCCCTCTCTCCTTCTACCCCCCTCTCCTTCTACTCCCCTTTCCTTCTACCCCCACCCTCTTTCTCCTTCTACCCCTCCTCTCCTTCTAGCCCCCTCTCTCCTTCTCTCTCTCTTCTACCCCCCTCTCCCCACTCTCTCTCCTTCTACCCCCCTCTCTCCTTCTACCCCTCTCTCTCTCTCTCCTTCTAACCCCCTCTCTCTACTTCTAACCCCACCCCCCTTTCTCTCCTTCTACCCCCCCTCTCTCCTTCTACCCCCCTTCTCTCTTTCTACCCCACCCCCTCTCCTTCTACTCCCCTCTCTCCTTCTAACCCCCCCTCTCTCTCCTTCTACCCCCTCCCTCTCCTTCTAACCCCACCCACCCTCTCTCTCCTTCTACCCCCCCTCTCTCTCCTTCTACCCCCCTCTCTCCTTCTACCCCCCTCTCTCCTTCTACCCCCCTCTCTCCTTCTACCCCCCTCTCTCCTTCAACCCTCCTCTTTCCTTCTACCCCTCTCTCTCCTTCTACCCCCTCTCTCCTTCTACCCCCCCTCTTCTTCTAACCTTCACTCTCTCTCTCCTTCTACCCCTCTCTCTCTCCTTCTACCCCTCTCTCTCTCCTTCTACCCCCCTCTCTCGTTCTACCCCCCTTTCCTTCTACCCCCACCCTCTTTCTCCTTCTACCCCCCCTCTCCTTCTACCCCCTCTCTCCTTCTACTCCCTATCTCTCCTTCTACCCCCTCTCTCTCCATCCACTCTGCTCTCTCTCCTTCTACCCCCCTCTCTATCCTTCTACCCCCCTCTCTCCTCCCACTCCGCTCTCTCTCCTTCTACCCCCTCTCTCTCTCCTTCTACCACCCCCTCTCTCTCATTCTCCCCCCCTCTCTCCTTCTACCCCCCTCTCCTTCTACCCCCCCTCTCCTTCTACCCCCCTCTCTCCTTCTACCCCTCTCTCTCCTTCTACCCCCTCTTTCCTTCTACCCTTCTCTCTCTCCTTCTACCCCTCTCTCTCCTTCTACCCCCCTCTCTCCTTCTACCCCCCTCTCCTTCTAACCCCCTCTCGCCTTCTACCCCTCTCTCTCCTTCTACCCCCCCTCTCCTTCTACCCCCCTCTCTCCTTCTACCCCCCCTTTCCTTCTACCCCTCTCTCTCTCCTTCTACCCCCTCTCTCCTACTACCCCCCCTCTCTCCTTCTACCCCTCTTTCCTTCTACCCCCTATCTCTCCTTCTAACCCCACCCCCTCTCTCTCCTTCTACCCCCCTCTCCTTCTACCCCCCTCTCTCCTTCTACCCCCCCTCTCTCCTTCCACCCCCTCTTTCCTTCTACCCCTCTCTTTCTCCTTCTACCCCCCTCTCTCCTACTACCCCCCTTTCCTTCTACCCCCACCCTCTTTCTCCTTCTACCCCCCCTCTCCTTCTACCTCCCTCTCTCCTTCTACCCCCTCTCTCTCCTTCTACCCCCCCTCTCTCTCCTTCTACCCCCCCTCTCTCTCCTTCTACCCCCATTCTCTCTCCTTCTACCCCCACTCTCTCTCCTTCTACCCCCCCTCTCTCCTTCTACCCCCACACTCTCTCTCCTTCTACCCTCCCTGTCTCTCTCCTTCTACCCCCCCTCTCTCTCTTTCTACCCCTACTCCACCCTCTCTTTCCATGGGTAAGCAGGTAATCATGAGCTGTCAGTAAAAGGTGACTCATTAATGTGATGGATATGGTGAGCCAAACAAATGGCGTGAAGCGCGTGGAGCATTGTGCTCATGGTACCTTGGCCTTTTGTTGTGTCCTAGTGGTAGTGAAATCTATCCACCAGAGGCCTCATTACAAGGGAGCACACACGAGGTGTGAGGAGACACTGTCGGGGTCAAGACTGAATCTTCGGCTGCCTTCAGTGCCTTGGACTACCTTTGTCTCCTCATGTGGAAAGCTCACCCCAGAGGATGTTATGGTGAGTACACATGACACACACACATGCACAGACACAAACATTCAGATGCACACACATGACACATGTACGCACGCACACGCGGGACAACTGGCGGATAAAAGAGAGGGAGAAAGGGACGAGGGTGGACTAACAAACTACACTATTTTATTTATTTTTTATTTTATCTTTATTTAACTCGGCAAGTCAGTTAAGAACAAATTCTTATTTTCAATGACGGCCTAGGAACGGTGGGTTAACTGCCTTGTTCATGGGCAGAACGACAGATTTGTACCTTGTCAGCTCGGGGATTCGAACTTGCAACCTTTCGGTATGACCACACTCTGTTTACTAATCAGTTTATTTTCAGTTGTTGCCTAGTCATTTTAATTTTCAAACACAACGGGCCTTAGACCACGTCCAAACTTAGACCACGTCCAAACTTAGACCACGTCCAAACTTAGACCACGTCCAAACTTAGACCACGTCCAAACTTAGACCACGTCCAAACGGAATCCACTGTGGGTTGTGGATCTATATTTTCAAGGATGCTTCTTATTCTCAAAATGTCCTGTTACCCAGCTAATAAGGCTGTCTGTTTTTTCTCTCTTTGGTTTGAGGAGAGTAGATGTCATGCCTGCACAGTTGATAATGTGCAGGTTTAAGATTTCAAGCCTACGAAAACAAATGTTTTTTTTTCAGAGATCAAACTCTGGTGGATTAAGAGATCAAAGACTCTGGTGGATTAAGAGATCAAAGACTCTGGTGGATTAAGAGCTGTCCAGGCGTTATTGGAATGGTAAAGTTGCGGCGGGGCATTATATTTCCATGGCGATTTCCAACCGTCCACTAGGGGCAGCGCAAGTGTCTCTTACCATCTATAGGCTGTTGGGGATGGAAGTGAGGATGGGGTAAAACCGTGAGCTATGGCTCCGAGCATCACGGGTTCAATCCCAGTGCCAAGCACTTGTTTTGTCGTTTGACATTTTTCTTGTTTTAACCCTATCCTAAACCGTAACCCTAGCCGCTCTGAATTACTGACGTAGCTTGGTTACACTTTTGGTTTTCACACTCAAACGGCAACACACTCCATGATCTACAAGGCATCACACTCCGTAATTAAAAGGGCATCACACTCCGTAATTAAAAGGGCAACACACTCCGTAATTAAAAGGGCATCACACTCCGTAATTAAAAGGGCAACACACTCCGTAATTAAAAGGGCATCACACTCCGTAATTAAAAGGGCAACACACTCCGTAATTAAAAGGGCATCACACTCCGTAATTAAAAGGGCATCACACTCCGTAATTAAAAGGGCATCACACTCCGTAATTAAAAGGGCAACACGGGCCATAATTAAAAGGGCATCACACTCCGTAATTAAAAGGGCAACACACTCCGTAATTAAAAGGGCATCACACTCCGTAATTAAAAGGGCATCACACTCCGTAATTAAAAGGGCATCACACTCCGTAATTAAAAGGGCATCACACTCCGTAATTAAAAGGGCATCACACTCCGTAATTAAAAGGGCATCACACTCCGTAATTAAAAGGGCAACACACTCCGTAATTAAAAGGGCATCACACTCCGTAATTAAAAGGGCATCACACTCCGTAATTAAAAGGGCATCACACTCCGTAATTAAAAGGGCATCACACTCCGTAATTAAAAGGGCATCACACTCCGTAATTAAAAGGGCATCACACTCCAGATTGAAAAGGGCATCACACTCCGTAATTAAAAGGGCATCACACTCCGTAATTAAAAGGGCATCACACTCCGTAATTAAAAGGGCATCACACTCCGTAATTAAAAGGGCATCACACTCCGTAATTAAAAGGGCATCACACTCCGTAATTAAAAGGGCATCACACTCCGTAATTAAAAGGGCAACACGTGCCGTAATTAAAAGGGCAACACGGGCCGTAATTAAAAGGGCAACACATGCCGTAATTAAAAGGGCAACACTGGCCGTAATTTAAAGGGCAACACGGGCCGTAATTAAAAGGGCAACACGGGCCGTAATTAAAAGGGCAACACGGCCGTAATTAAAAGGGCAACACAGGCCGTAATTAAAAGGGCAACACGGGCCGTAATTAAAAGGGCAACACGGGCCGTAATTAAAAGGGCAACACATGCCGTAATTAAAAGGGCAACACACGCCGTAATTAAAAGGGCAACACAGGCCGTAATTAAAAGGGCAACACAGGCCCTAATTAAAAGGGCAACACAGGCCGTAATTAAAAGGGCAACACAGGCCGTAATTTAAAGGGCAACACCGGCCGTAATTTAAAGGGCAACACACTCCGTAATTAAAAGGGCAACACGGCCGTAATTAAAAGGGCAACACGGGCCGTAATTAAAAGGGCAACACGGGCCGTAATTAAAAGGGCAACACGGGCCGTAATTAAAAGGGCAACACGAGCCGTAATTAAAAGGGCAACACGGGCCATAATTAAAAGGGCAACACGGGCCGCAATTAAAAGGGCAACACAGGCCGTAATTAAAAGGGCAACACGGCCGTAATTAAAAGGGCAACACAGGCCGTAATTAAAAGGGCAACACGGGCCGCAATTAAAAGGGCAACACAGGCCGTAATTTAAAGGGCAACACAGGCCGTAATTTAAAGGGCAACACAGGCCGTAATTTAAAGGGCAACACACTCCGTAATTAAAAGGGCAACACGGCCGTAATTAAAAGGGCAACACGGGCCGTAATTAAAAGGGCAACACGGGCCGTAATTAAAAGGGCAACACAGGCCGTAATTTAAAGGGCAACACAGGCCGTAATTTAAAGGGCAACACAGTCCGTAATCTCTGTTGACTGCAGTTACGACAAATATCTCCATTTGCCTTAGAGTTGGTGTTGTTTTTTCAACCATTGGAATATATTCACTTTTACCTGCCCAAGTCTGAGTTTTCATTATTATTCAAATAAGAATGCGCACAACAGATTTGTGTTTACATGTCATGTGGTCACTCCTATTTAGATCATTGAAAGGGTCTTCCTGAGGTACATACTCAGTAAGAGCTGGATATTGCCACGCCATGGATCGAACAGTGTGATCAATAAGATACGGCTCAACATTTTCTCACTTGGTCATGCATGTCTTCTGTTTTTTCTTTCTCTCTGTCTATCTCTCTCTGTCTCCTCAGACACATTTACACATGTAGGATCTTAATTTGATCACCCTGTTTGTTGCAGGACAACTTTAAAACTTGTAGCCTACTTGAGATTTTAAAAATGCTTTTGAAGTTCTGAAGTAATTTCCACTGACATTTCAGACTTTACTTTCCCTTTACGGAAAATTGATCAACCCCTACAAAAAAAGTATATTAATTATAATCCACATAATAATTCACATTTCCTGTTACTGCAGGATTATTTTTCTGCTATAGCAAACTGTCTCAAACAAAATGTATAGTACCACGATACAACATTATTACAATGTATGTGTGTGTCTGTACCTTTGTGTGCGTCTCTTCACAGTCCCCGCTGTTCCATAAGGTGTATTTTTACCAGATTATTTTATCTGATTCTACTGCTGAATCAGTTACCTGATGAGGAATAGGACTCCATGTATTACACCAGGGATGGGGGCCACAAAAAATCTGAATTCATCACGAGGGACCGCAGTGACTCACAAGTCTGCATACCCACATCCATACCCACACCCACATCTGTACCCACATCTATACCCACATCTATACCCACATCTATACCCACATCCATACCCACATCTATACCCACACCCACATCCATACCCACATCTATACCCACATATGTACCCACATCCATACCCACATCTATACCCACATCCATACCCACATCTATATCCACACCCACATCCATACCCACATCTATACCAACATCTATACCCACATCTATACTCACATCTATACCCACATTCATACCCACATCATACCCACATCATACCCACATCCATACCCACATCCATACCCACATCCATACACACATCCATACCCACATCTATACACACATCCATACCCACATCCATAACCACATCTATACCCACATCTGTACCCATATCTATACCCACATCTGTACCCACATCTATACCCACATCTGTACCCATATCTGTACCCACATCTGTACCCACATCTATACCCACATCCATACCCACATCTATACCCACATCTATACCCACATCCATACCCACATCCATACCCACATCCATACCCACATCCATACCCACATCTATACCAACATCTATACCCACATCTATACCCACATCTATACTCACATTCATACCCACATCTATACCCACATCAGTACCCACACCCGTACCCACATCCGTACCCACATCCGTACCCACATCCGTACCCACATCTGTACCCACATCCATACCCACATCTATACCCACATCCATACCCACATCCATACCCACATCTATACCCACATCCATACCCACATCCATACCCACATCCGTACCCACATCTGTACCCACATCCGTACCCACATCTGTACCCACATCTGTACCCACATCTATACCCACATCCGTACCCACATCCGTACCCACATCCGTACCCACATCTGTACCCACATCTGTACCCACATCTGTACCCACATCCATACCCACATTTATACCCACATCCATACCCACATCCGTACCCACATTTATACCCACATCTATACCCACATCCATACCCACATCTATACCCACATCTATATCTATACCCACATCTATACCCACATCTGTACCCACATCCATACCCGCATCTATACCCACATCTATATCTATACCCACATCCATACCCACATCCATACCCACATCTATACCCACATCTATATCTATACCCACATCTATACCCACATCTATATCTATACCCACATCTATACCCACATCTATATCTATACCCACATCCATACCCACATCCATACCCACATCTATACCCACATCTATATCTATACCCACATATATACCCACATCTATATCTATACCCACATCTATACCCACATCTATATCTATACCCACATCCATACCCACATCCATACCCACATCTATACCCACATCTATATCTATACCCACATATATACCCACATCTATATCTATACCCACATCTATATCCACATCTATACCCACATCTATATTTATACCCACATCCATACCCACATCTATGCCCACATCTATACCCACATCTATATCTATACCCACATCCATACCCACATCTATACCCACATCTATATCTATACCCACATCTATACCCACATCTATACCCCCATCTATATCTATACCCACATCTATACCCACATCTATACCCACATCTATATCTATACCCACATCTATACCCACATCTGTACCCACATCTATATCTATACCCACATCCATACCCACATCTATGCCCACATCTATGCCCACATCCATACCCACATCCATAGCCACATCCACACCCACATCCATACCCACATCTATATCCATACCCACATCTATACCCACATCCATAGCCACATCCACACCCACATCCATACCCACATCTATATCCATACCCACATCTATACCCACATCCATAGCCACATCCACACCCACATCCATACCCACATCTATACCCACATCCATACCCACATCTATACCCACATCCATGCCCATTTGTTCAGTCAGAGCCAGCCATAGCTTTTTGGGGGTCCTAAGTGAAATTTGTTGGAGGCCCCCAGCCCTATATTGAATATCCCTTTGAGCATGGTGAAGTTATTAATTACACTTTGGATGGTGTATCTATACACCCAGTCGCTACAAAAATACAGGCATCCTTCCTAACCCAGTTGCCGAAGAGGAAAGAAACGGCTCAGGGATTTCACCATGAGGCCAATGGTGACTTTAAACCAGTTACAGTGTTTAATGGCTGTGATAGGAGAAAACTGAGGATGGATCAACAACATTATAGTTACTCCACAATACTAACTTAAATGACAGAGTGAAAAGAAGGAAGCCTGAACAGAAGAAAATATTCCAAAACATGCATCATGTTTGCAATAAGGCACTAAAATAAAACAGCAAAAAAATGTGCTAACTCCTGGAGGAAAACCTGGTTCAGTTTGCTTTCAAGGGCAAAACTACACTGGAGTTGCTTATCAAGACAACATTGAATGTCCCTGAGTGGCTTAGTTACAGTTTTGACTTAAATCGGCTTGAAAATCTATGGCAAGACTTGAAAATGGCTGTCTAGCAATGATCAACAGCCAACTTGACAGAGCTTTAAGAATTTTAAATATTGTACAATCCAGGTGTGCAAAGCTCTTAGACTTACCCAGAAATAATTGCTGCCAGCTGTAATCGCTGCCAAAGGTGATTCTAAAATGTATTGACTCAATGGTGTGAATACTTATGTAAATTCGATATTTCTGTACTTAATTTTCAACAAATTTGTAATTTTTTTTATTTTTTATGTTGTGTTGAGATCAAAAAATCTATTTAATCCATTTTGAATTCAGGCTTTAAAACAATAAAATGTGGAATAAGTCAAGGGGTGTGAATACTCTCTGAAGGGACTGTCGCTGGAAAAAACGAATTTACCAATCTAAAAAATGTTTGCTGACATAGGATAACTGAGTGACTGTCAGTGACTGAAATAACAAGAGAATAACTGCTGAATCACAACCACATTTCCAAGTAGCATCTTCTGTATTCCTACTGTTCTAACTCTCAACACTAAGAGGTTTTTTTTGTGGTTTTTGGAAACTGATCCGCAGGCCTACAAAAAGGGTCCACCAGATGTCCTTCCCTGCTCTATACACACACACACACACGCACACACACACACACACACACACACACACACACACACACACACACACACACACACACACACACACACACACACACACACACACACACACACACACACACACACACACACACACACACACACACACACACACACCTGCACACACACACCTGCACACACACACACACACACACATACGCGCGCACACACGCACACACACACACACACACACACACACACAGACACACACACACACACACACACACACACACACACACACACACACACACACACACACACACACACACACACACACACACACACACACACACCCTGGTCTGCAGCAGTAGTGGTGGGTTCCAGGGGATGAGTAGTGTGCGATGGTGGAGACTATATTAAGGACAGCCGTTACCAGCTTCAGACTAATCTCACATGACAAACTGTGCTGTGTCGGTCTTATTTCCAATCCCAGTGATGAATCGGTGCCTTGCCCCCCTCCACCTCCCTCACCCCCCACACATACTACCCTCCACGCTGTGGAGTCACAACTGAAATAGATTGAGAGAACGACAATAGCAGATTGATGGAGTGACCTCTCTCTCTTCTCTCATACACACATAAAAATGGACCATTACACCATTGTCTTCAATTTGCCAATAAACTCTGTTTTGAACATGGTTCAGTGTCAAAGCTTATGAATTTCCCATAAAGTACTGTAGCAGAGGACATAGTAGCCTTTGTAGTGGAGGACATAGTAGCCTATGTAGCAGAGAACATAGTAGCCTATGTAGTGGAGGACATAGTAGCCTATGTAGTGGAGGACATAGTAGCCTATGTAGTGGAGGACATAGTAGCCTATGTAGTGGAGGACATAGTAGCCTATGTAGCAGAGGACATAGTAGCCTATGTAGTGGATGACATAGTAGCCTTTGTAGTGGAGGACATAGTAGCCTATGTAGCAGAGGACATAGTAGCCTTTGTAGTGGAGGACATAGTAGCCTTTGTAGTGGAGGACATAGTAGCCTATGTAGCAGAGGACATAGTAGCCTATGTAGTGGAGGACATAGTAGCCTATGTAGCAGAGAACATAGTAGCCTATGTAGCGGAGGACATAGTAGCCTATGTAGTGAAGGACATAGTAGCCTATGTAGCGGAGGACATGGTAGCCTATGTAGTGGATGACATAGTAGCCTTTGTAGTGGAGGACATAGTAGCCTATGTAGCAGAGAACATAGTAGCCTATGTAGCAGAGAACATACTAGCCTATGTAGCGGAGGACATAGAAGCCTATGTACTGAAGGACATAGTAGCCTATGTAACGGAGGACATAGAAGCCTATGTAACAGAGAACATAGTAGCCTATGTAGCGGAGGACATAGTAGCCTATGTACTGAAGGACATAGTAGCCTATGTAGCGGAGGACATAGAAGCCTATGCAGCGGAGGACATAGTAGCCTATGTAGGATGTGTGTTTGGCCATAGCTTGTCTTCTGTGGCCAGTAATAGCCTTTAAAGGGATAGTTGACCTAAATGATAGAATTACGTATGTGTTTCTCCACGCTGAAAGTTGTCCATGGGGCAGGAAAGACTGTGATACACACTCTGGGTTTGTATTTGTATTTATTATGGATCCCCATTAGCTTCTGCCAAGGCGTCAGCTACTCTTCCTGGGGTCCAAACACATTAAAGCGCTTACATTATATATAAAACAAAAGATAAAACAGTACATCATATAACATTATTACGCCACTACATATCCACAATACAACATATACAATACAAAATGTATAATACCATCATACAACAATATTACAATGTATGCATGTGTCTGGACCTTGGTGTGTGTCTCTTCACAGTCCCCGCTGTTCCATAATGTGGAATAGAGTTGCATGTAGTCATGGCTCAATGTACAGTAGTACTGTGCACTTCCCATAGTGTGTTCTGGACTTGGGGATTGTGAATAGACCTCTGGTAGCATGTTTGTAGGGTATGCATGAGTGTCTGAGCTGTGTACTAGTAGTTTAAACAGACAGCTCGGTACATACAGCTTGTCAACAATTCTTACAAAAACAAGTAGTGATGACATCAATCCCTCTTCCACTTTGAGCCATGAGACATTCAATAATGTTTACTCTCCGTGTATTTTTAAGGGCCAGCCGTGCTGCCCTGTTCTGAACCAACTGCAATTTTCCTAAGTCCCTCTTTGTGGCATCTGACCACACTACTTGTCACTACTTCCGCCCGAAGTTGGCTCCTCTCCTTGTTCGGGCGGCGTTCGGCGGTCGACGTCACCGGCTTTCTAGGCCATCGCCGCTCCATTTGTTTTGTCTTGTTCCCTGCACACCTGGTTTACATTCCCTAATCACACTGCATGTATTTATTCCTCTGTTCCCCCCCATGTCTTTGTGTGGAATTGTTTTTGTTACGTGTTTCATGTTACGCGCCAGGCTGGTTTTTCCCCTGTATTCCGTGGTATTTCACGAAGGATGTTTAATTGTTAAACATTTGCTTATTTTTGTGACTTTTTCGCGCCTTGCACTTTTTACCTTTGGCTGTCTGTTTTATTGCCTCTGCCTAAATAAGTGTGCGCCTGTTCACAACTCTCTGCTCTCCTGCACCTGACTTCTCCACCAGTAGCGCACAACCTTGACACTACTGAACAGTAGTCTAGGTGCGACAAAACCAGGGTCTGTAGGACTTGCCTTGTTGATAGTGTTGTTAAGAAGGCAGAGTAGCGCTTTATTATGGACAGACTTCTCCCTTCTTAGCTACTGTATATCAACATGTTTTGACCATGACAGTTTACAATCCAGGGTTACTCCAAGCAGTTTAGTCACCTCAACTTTCTCAATTTCCACATTATTCATTACAAGATGTAGTTGATGTTTAGGGTTTAGTGAATGATTTGTCCCAAATACAATGCTTTTGGATTTGGAAATATTTAGGACTAACATATTCCTTGCCACCCATTCTGAAACTTACTGCAGCTCTTTGTTAAGTGTTGCAGTCATTTCAGTCTCTGTAGTAGCTGACGTGTATAGTGTTGAGTCATCCGCATACATAGACACACTGGCTTTACTCAAAGTCAGTAGCATGTCGTTAGTAAAGATGGAAAATGTAAGGGACCTAAACAGCTTCCCTGGGGAACTCCTGATTCTGGATTATGTTGGAGATGATTCCATTAAAGAACACCGTCTGTATTCTGTTAGACAAGTAACTCTTTATCCACAATATAGCAGGGGGAGTAAAGCAGCCATAACACATAAGGTTTTCAACCTTCCCAAGTTCTCTTATGTCACCCCGCTCCTCCACACACTCCACTGGCTTCCAGTCGAAGCTCGCTTCCACTACAAGACCTACGGAACAGCAAGAGGAACTGCCACTCCCTACCTTCAGGCTGTGCTCAAACCCTACACCCTAACCCGAGCACTCCGTTACTTTCTATGCCTGTAATGTGTGGTCCTCCCAACTAGCTATCTTAAGATGAATGCACTAACTGTAAGTCGTTCTGGATAAGAGCATCTGCTAAATGACTAAAATCTAAAAATATATTTTAAAAAAAAGATATATATGGACACAGCCGGCGGCCCAGGAGCCCATGTTTTAAATGACCTTTGCGCTATTTCTCTGTTGTCATAGTGATCTATACTGAGCATTTGGCTGACCAGTGGGCAACGGCACAGTTTTCTGAGGTGGTGTCGCAAGGTGTCGCAAATTCACATTCAAAGTCATCAAAGAGAGAGTGCTCTGACTCTGTCACTCAGTCAAACCTATTTTTTTTTAATGGTGGCTAATTAGGGAAGGGAGAGTCGGGGGAACATTTAGACACTAGTCTACTTGCAATATAGCCTAACAAGTTAAGTTAAGGCAATAGTCATCTACTAGACATTTATACAGTGCTTTTTACTAAACACAAGTCATTTATTTCAATAAAGATCCATTTGGGGACGTGTGTATTAATTATTTAATTGTTTTATCTCTCTCTCTCTCTCTCTCTCTCTCTCTCTCTCTCTCTCTCTCTCTCTTTCTTCCTCTCTCTCTCTCTCTCTTCCTCTGTTTTTTTTATATTGAATTATATGTAGCCTAATATTTAAACACTTATCTTAAGTGGGCAGAGGGGAACACTTGAAATGCACAATTTTTTAAAAATATGTAGTCAGGCTGTTATAAGGTATTATATAAGCCAATGGTCATCTAGAAGACATTTATTCAGTGATATTCTTATTTGTCTAATACATGTGTTTATTCATGCACAACTAGGACGGGTAACACTTTCTTTTAAAGGTCGATAATAAGCCATTTATAAGGCCTTTATAAATGGTGTGTTCACCATTTATTAATCATTACTCCCACACTAATAAACCATTCATTAATCATTACTCCCACATTAATTAATCATTACTCCCACATGAATAAACCATTCATTAATCATTACTCCCACATTAATTAATCATTACTCCCACAATAATAAACCATTCATTAATCATTACTCCCACATTAATAAACCATTAAATAATCATTACTCCAACAGTAATAAACCATTAAATAATCATTACTCCCACAGTAATAAACCATTCATTAATCATTACTCCCACAGTAATAAACCATTTATTAATCATTACTCCCACAGTAATAAACCATTAAATAATCATTACTCCCACAGTAATAAACCATTTATTAATCATTACTCCCACATGAATTAATCATTACTCCCACATTAATAAACCATTCATTAATCATTACTCCCACATTAATAAACCATTCATTAATCATTACTCGCACATTAATAAACCATTCATTAATCATTACTCCCACATTAATAAACCATTCATTAATCATTACTCGCACATTAATAAACCATTCATTAATCATTACTCCCACATGAATAAACCATTCATTAATCATTACTCGCACATTAATAAACCATTCATTAATCATTACTCCCACATTAATAAACCATTAAATAATCATTACTCCCACACTAATAAACCATTCATTAATCATTACTCCACATTAATAAACCATTAAATAATCATTACTCCCACATTAATAAACCATTCATTAATCATTACTCGCACATTAATAAACCATTCATTAATCATTACTCCCACAGTAATAAACCATTTATTAATCATTACTCCCACAGTAATAAACCATTAAATAATCATTACTCCCACAGTAATAAACCATTTATTAATCATTACTCCCACATGAATTAATCATTACTCCCACATTAATAAACCATTCATTAATCATTACTCCCACATTAATAAACCATTCATTAATCATTACTCGCACATTAATAAACCATTCATTAATCATTACTCCCACATTAATAAACCATTCATTAATCATTACTCGCACATTAATAAACCATTCATTAATCATTACTCCCACATGAATAAACCATTCATTAATCATTACTCGCACATTAATAAACCATTCATTAATCATTACTCCCACATTAATAAACCATTCATTAATCATTACTCCCACATTAATAAACCATTCATTAATCATTACTCCCACATGAATAAACCATTCATTAATCATTACTCCCACATTAATAAACCATTCATTAATCATTACTCCCACATTAATAAACCATTAAATAATCATTACTCCCACACTAATAAACCATTCATTAATCATTACTCCACATTAATAAACCATTAAATAATCATTACTCCCACACTAATAAACCATTCATTAATCATTACTCCCACATTAATAAACCATTCATTAATCATTACTCCCACATTAATAAACCATTCATTAATCATTACTCCCACATTAATAAACCATTCATTAATCATTACTCCCACATTAATAAACCATTCATTAATCATTACTCCCACATTAATTAATCATTACTCCCACATTAATAAACCATTAAATACTCATTACTCCCACAGTAATAAACCATTTATTAATCATTACTCCCACATTAATAAACCATTAAATAATCATTACTCCCACAGTAATAAACCATTTATTAATCATTACTCCCACATTAATTAATCATTACTCCCACATTAATAAACCATTCATTAATCATTACTCCCACATTAATAAACCATTCATTAATCATTACTCCCACATTAATAAACCATTCATTAATCATTACTCCCACATTAATAAACCATTCATTAATCATTACTCCCACATTAATAAACCATTCATTAATCATTAGTAAAGTGTTTTTGCAGTCCCTAATCTGAAGTGAGAGCTATTTATAATTTATAAATATTTTGAGTGACCAGTGTAATTTCTCACAAAAAAGATGGGCATGCCTTTGGTAGACATTCCTGCTGTACCTGGTAAAATAACCAGCATAGAATACAGGATGTTTCAGTAAATATCTATATACATGTGTGAATAATTAGCTTACTAACATTGACACATGTGGGAGTAATGGTTAATAAATGGTGAGCAAATGGTTTGTAAATGCCTTTATAAATGGTTCACTATGGACTCATTATGGACTTAAAGTAATTATGGATTTAAAGTAAAGTCTTACCCTAGAAGGTAGCTGGGCCCAGTACAGGCAGTGTGGTCTGGTCCCGTTGTCTTCTGGTCCCAGTGATGCTAGGCTAGGCAACACAGACATCTCACCTGCTGCTGCAGCAGTCAAGTGTCGTGGACGTAGCGAGAAAACACACAGAGAGAGAGAGAGAGAGAGACTTGTTGCCACAAGAAAAGAGCAACCAGTGAAGAACATACATCATTGTAAATCACGTTTAAGGTAAGACCCAAATGCAGACTGTCGAAGTAACAATGTTTATTACAACAGGGGCAGGCAAACAGGTCAAGGCAGGCAGGGGTCAATAATCCACAGAGGGTGTAAGGCACCGGAACAGCAGGCAGGCTCAGGGTCAGGTCAGGCAGAAAGGTCAACACCGGGAAAACTAGGAAACAGGTACAAAACAAGAGACAGGAGCAGAGGGAAAACCCCTGGAAGGCTTGACCAAACAAAACGAACTGGCAACAGACAAACAGAGAACACATGGAATAAATACACAGGGGATGATGGGGAAGATGGGCGACACCTGGAGGGGGGTGGAGACAAGCACAACGACAGGTGAAACAGATCAGGGCGTGACACAACCTATATTTATGTTTATTTGTTTCCCTTTTGTACTTTAACTATTTGCACATCATTACAGCACTGTACTGTATATAGACATAATATGACATTTTAAATGTTTTTATTATTTTGGAATGTTTGGAAGTGTAATGTTTATTGTACATTTTTAATTGTTAATTTCACTCAGTGTTTATTATCTATTTCACTTGTTTTAGCAATGTAAACATATGTTTCTCATGACAATAAAGACCTTAAATGAATTCAGAGAGAGACAGAGAGAGAGAGAGAGAGAGAGAGAGAGAGAGCGAGCGAGAGACAGAGAGAGACAGAGAGAGAGAGAGATAAAACAATAATTACTAAATAAACAAAAAGTAATTTTTGTTTAAAGTAACACAATAAAATATATCAAAAATTAGGCTATATACAGGGGGTACCGGTGCCGAGTCAATGTGCGGGGGTACAGGGGGAGGGGGGCGTGTATGATAGACAGACAATTATATTTGCAATATAAGTAGTTAGGCTTTCATATAGTATTACGAGCCAATGGTTATCTATTAGACATGTATTCAGTCTTCTGTCTTCTTCTAATACATGTGTTTATTCATTCACAACTAGCATGTTGCTGGTCCCAGTGCAGTGTGGTCCCCTGGTCTTCTGGTCCCAGTGCAGTGTGGTCCCCTGGTCTTCTGGTCCCAGCACAGGCAGTGTGGTCCCCTGGTCTTCTGGTCCCAGCACAGGCTGTGTGGTCCCCTGGTCTTCTGGTCCCAGTGCTGTGTGGTCCCCTGGTCTTCTGGTCCCAGTGCTGTGTGGTCCCCTGGTCTTCTGGTCCCAGTGCAGTGTGGTCCCCTGGTCTTCTGGTCCCAGTGCAGTGTGGTCCCCTGGTCTTCTGGTCCCAGTGCAGTGTGGTCCCCTGGTCTTCTGGTCCCAGTGCAGTGTGGTCCCCTGGTCTTCTGGTCCCAGTGCAGTGTGGTCCCCTGGTCTTCTGGTCCCAGTGCAGTGTGGTCCCCTGGTCTTCTGGTCCCAGTGCTGTGTGGTCCCCTGGTCTTCTGGGCCCAGCACAGGCAGTGTGGTCCCCTGGTCTTCTGGTCCCAGTGCAGTGTGGTCCCCTGGTCTTCTGGTCCCAGTGCTGTGTGGTCCCCTGGTCTTCTGGGCCCAGTGCAGTGTGGTCCCCTGGTCTTCTGGTCCCAGTGCAGTGTGGTCCCCTGGTCTTCTGGTCCCAGTGCAGTGTGGTCCCCTGGTCTTCTGGTCCCAGTGCTGTGTGGTCCCTTGGTCTTCTGGGCCCAGTGCAGTGTGGTCCCCTGGTCTTCTGGTCCCAGTGCAGTGTGGTCCCCTGGTCTTCTGGTCCCAGTGCAGTGTGGTCCCCTGGTCTTCTGGTCCCAGTACTGTGTGGTCCCCTGGTCTTCTGGTCCCAGTGCAGTGTGGTCCCCTGGTCTTCTGGTCCCAGTGCAGTGTGGTCCCCCTGGTCTTCTGGTCCCAGTGCAGTGTGGTCCCCTGGTCTTCTGGTCCCAGTGCAGTGTGGTCCCCTGGTCTTCTGGTCCCAGTGCAGTGTGGTCCCCTAGTCTTCTGGTCCCAGTGCAGTGTGGTCCCCTGGTCTTCTGGTCCCAGTGCAGTGTGGTCCCCTGGTCTTCTGGTCCCAGTGCAGTGTGGTCCCCTGGTCTTCTGGTCCCAGTGCTGTGTGGTCCCCTGGTCTTCTGGGCCCAGCACAGGCAGTGTGGTCCCCTGGTCTTCTGGTCCCAGTGCTGTGTGGTCCCCTGGTCTTCTGGTCCCAGTGCTGTGTGGTCCCCTGGTCTTCTGGTCCCAGGCAGTGTGGTCCCCTGGTCTTCTGGTCCCAGGCAGTGTGGTCCCCTGGTCTTCTGGTCCCAGTGCAGTGTGGTCCCCTGGTCTTCTGGTCCCAGTGCAGTGTGGTCCCCTGGTCTTCTGGTCGCAGTGCAGTGCAGTGTGGTCCCCTGGTCTTCTGGTCCCAGTGCAGTGTGGTCCCCTGGTCTTCTGGTCCCAGTGCTGTGTGGTCCCCTGGTCTTCTGGGCCCAGCACAGGCAGTGTGGTCCCCTGGTCTTCTGGTCCCAGTGCAGTGTGGTCCCCTGGTCTTCTGGTCCCAGTGCTGTGTGGTCCCCTGGTCTTCTGGGCCCAGTGCAGTGTGGTCCCCTGGTCTTCTGGTCCCAGTGCAGTGTGGTCCCCTGGTCTTCTGGTCCCAGTGCAGTGTGGTCCCCTGGTCTTCTGGTCCCAGTGCTGTGTGGTCCCCTGGTCTTCTGGGCCCAGTGCAGTGTGGTCCCCTGGTCTTCTGGTCCCAGTGCAGTGTGGTCCCCTGGTCTTCTGGTCCCAGTGCTGTGTGGTCCCCTGGTCTTCTGGTCCCAGTGCAGTGTGGTCCCCTGGTCTTCTGGTCCCAGTGCAGTGTGGTCCCCCTGGTCTTCTGGTCCCAGTGCAGTGTGGTCCCCTGGTCTTCTGGTCCCAGTGCAGTGTGGTCCCCTGGTCTTCTGGTCCCAGTGCAGTGTGGTCCCCTGGTCTTCTGGTCCCAGTGCAGTGTGGTCCCCTGGTCTTCTGGTCCCAGTGCAGTGTGGTCCCCTGGTCTTCTGGTCCCAGTGCAGTGTGGTCCCCTGGTCTTCTGGTCCCAGTGCAGTGTGGTCCCCTGGTCTTCTGGTCCCAGTGCTGTGTGGTCCCCTGGTCTTCTGGTCCCAGTGCAGTGTGGTCCCCTGGTCTTCTGGTCCCAGTGCTGTGTGGTCCCCTGGTCTTCTGGGCCCAGTGCAGTGTGGTCCCCTGGTCTTCTGGTCCCAGTGCAGTGTGGTCCCCTGGTCTTCTGGTCCCAGTGCTGTGTGGTCCCCTGGTCTTCTGGTCCCAGTGCAGTGTGGTCCCCTGGTCTTCTGGTCCCAGTGCAGTGTGGTCCCCTGGTCTTCTGGTCCCAGTGCAGTGTGGTCCCCTGGTCTTCTGGTCCCAGTGCAGTGTGGTCCCCTGGTCTTCTGGTCCCAGTGCAGTGTGGTGCGGTCCCCTGGTCTTCTGGTCCCAGTGCAGTGTGGTCCCCTGGTCTTCTGGTCCCAGTGCAGTGTGGTCCCCTGGTCTTCTGGTCCCAGTGCAGTGTGGTCCCCTGGTCTTCTGGTCCCAGTGCAGTGTGGTCCCCTGGTCTTCTGGTCCCAGTGCTGTGTGGTCCCCTGGTCTTCTGGGCCCAGCACAGGCAGTGTGGTCCCCTGGTCTTCTGGTCCCAGTGCTGTGTGGTCCCCTGGTCTTCTGGTCCCAGTGCTGTGTGGTCCCCTGGTCTTCTGGTCCCAGGCAGTGTGGTCCCCTGGTCTTCTGGTCCCAGGCAGTGTGGTCCCCTGGTCTTCTGGTCCCAGTGCAGTGTGGTCCCCTGGTCTTCTGGTCCCAGTGCAGTGTGGTCCCCTGGTCTTCTGGTCGCAGTGCAGTGCAGTGTGGTCCCCTGGTCTTCTGGTCCCAGTGCAGTGTGGTCCCCTGGTCTTCTGGTCCCAGTGCTGTGTGGTCCCCTGGTCTTCTGGGCCCAGCACAGGCAGTGTGGTCCCCTGGTCTTCTGGTCCCAGTGCTGTGTGGTCCCCTGGTCTTCTGGTCCCAGTGCTGTGTGGTCCCCTGGTCTTCTGGTCCCAGGCAGTGTGGTCCCCTGGTCTTCTGGTCCCAGGCAGTGTGGTCCCCTGGTCTTCTGGTCCCAGTGCTGTGTGGTCCCCTGGTCTTCTGGTCCCAGTGCAGTGTGGTCCCCTGGTCTTCTGGTCCCAGTGCTGTGTGGTCCCCTGGTCTTCTGGTCCCAGTGCAGTGTGGTCCCCTGGTCTTCTGGTCCCAGTGCTGTGTGGTCCCCTGGTCTTCTGGTCCCAGTGCTGTGTGGTCCCCTGGTCTTCTGGTCCCAGTGCAGTGTGGTACCCTGGTCTTCTGGTCCCAGTGCAGTGTGGTCCCCTGGTCTTCTGGTCCCAGTGCTGTGTGGTCCCCTGGTCTTCTGGTCCCAGTGCTGTGTGGTCCCCTGGTCTTCTGGTCCCAGTGCAGTGTGGTCCCCTGGTCTTCTGGTCCCAGTGCTGTGTGGTCCCCTGGTCTTCTGGTCCCAGTGCAGTGTGGTCCCCTGGTCTTCTGGTCCCAGTGCAGTGTGGTCCCCCTGGTCTTCTGGTCCCAGTGCAGTGTGGTCCCCTGGTCTTCTGGTCCCAGTGCAGTGTGGTCCCCTGGTCTTCTGGTCCCAGTGCAGTGTGGTCCCCTGGTCTTCTGGTCCCAGTGCAGTGTGGTCCCCTGGTCTTCTGGTCCCAGTGCAGTGTGGTCCCCTGGTCTTCTGGTCGCAGTGCAGTGTGGTCCCCTGGTCTTCTGGTCCCAGTGCAGTGTGGTCCCCTGGTCTTCTGGTCCCAGTGCAGTGTGGTCCCCTGGTCTTCTGGTCCCAGTGCAGTGTGGTCCCCTGGTCTTCTGGTCCCAGTGCAGTGTGGTCCCCTGGTCTTCTGGTCCCAGTGCAGTGTGGTCCCCTGGTCTTCTGGTCCCAGTGCAGTGTGGTCCCCTGGTCTTCTGGTCCCAGTGCAGTGTGGTCCCCTGGTCTTCTGGTCCCAGTGCTGTGTGGTCCCCTGGTCTTCTGGGCCCAGCACAGGCAGTGTGGTCCCCTGGTCTTCTGGTCCCAGTGCAGTGTGGTCCCCTGGTCTTCTGGTCCCAGTGCTGTGTGGTCCCCTGGTCTTCTGGGCCCAGTGCAGTGTGGTCCCCTGGTCTTCTGGTCCCAGTGCAGTGTGGTCCCCTGGTCTTCTGGTCCCAGTGCAGTGTGGTCCCCTGGTCTTCTGGTCCCAGTGCTGTGTGGTCCCCTGGTCTTCTGGGCCCAGTGCAGTGTGGTCCCCTGGTCTTCTGGTCCCAGTGCAGTGTGGTCCCCTGGTCTTCTGGTCCCAGTGCAGTGTGGTCCCCTGGTCTTCTGGTCCCAGTGCTGTGTGGTCCCCTGGTCTTCTGGTCCCAGTGCAGTGTGGTCCCCTGGTCTTCTGGTCCCAGTGCAGTGTGGTCCCCCTGGTCTTCTGGTCCCAGTGCAGTGTGGTCCCCTGGTCTTCTGGTCCCAGTGCAGTGTGGTCCCCTGGTCTTCTGGTCCCAGTGCAGTGTGGTCCCCTGGTCTTCTGGTCCCAGTGCAGTGTGGTCCCCTGGTCTTCTGGTCCCAGTGCAGTGTGGTCCCCTGGTCTTCTGGTCCCAGTGCAGTGTGGTCCCCTGGTCTTCTGGTCCCAGTGCTGTGTGGTCCCCTGGTCTTCTGGGCCCAGCACAGGCAGTGTGGTCCCCTGGTCTTCTGGTCCCAGTGCTGTGTGGTCCCCTGGTCTTCTGGTCCCAGTGCTGTGTGGTCCCCTGGTCTTCTGGTCCCAGGCAGTGTGGTCCCCTGGTCTTCTGGTCCCAGGCAGTGTGGTCCCCTGGTCTTCTGGTCCCAGTGCAGTGTGGTCCCCTGGTCTTCTGGTCCCAGTGCAGTGTGGTCCCCTGGTCTTCTGGTCGCAGTGCAGTGTGGTCCCCTGGTCTTCTGGTCCCAGTGCAGTGTGGTCCCCTGGTCTTCTGGTCCCAGTGCTGTGTGGTCCCCTGGTCTTCTGGGCCCAGCACAGGCAGTGTGGTCCCCTGGTCTTCTGGTCCCAGTGCTGTGTGGTCCCCTGGTCTTCTGGTCCCAGTGCTGTGTGGTCCCCTGGTCTTCTGGTCCCAGGCAGTGTGGTCCCCTGGTCTTCTGGTCCCAGGCAGTGTGGTCCCCTGGTCTTCTGGTCCCAGTGCTGTGTGGTCCCCTGGTCTTCTGGTCCCAGTGCAGTGTGGTCCCCTGGTCTTCTGGTCCCAGTGCTGTGTGGTCCCCTGGTCTTCTGGTCCCAGTGCTGTGTGGTCCCCTGGTCTTCTGGTCCCAGTGCAGTGTGGTACCCTGGTCTTCTGGTCTCAGTGCAGTGTGGTCCCCTGGTCTTCTGGTCCCAGTGCTGTGTGGTCCCCTGGTCTTCTGGTCCCAGTGCTGTGTGGTCCCCTGGTCTTCTGGGCCCAGCACAGGCAGTGTGGTCCCCTGGTCTTCTGGTCCCAGTACAGTGTGGTCCCCTGGTCTTCTGGTCCCAGTGCAGTGTGGTCCCCTGGTCTTCTGGTCCCAGTGCAGTGTGGTCCCCTGGTCTTCTGGTCCCAGTGCAGTGTGGTTCCCCTGGTCTTCTGGTCCCAGTGCAGTGTGGTCCCCTGGTCTTCTGGCCCCAGTGCAGTGTGGGTCCCCTGGTCTTCTGGTCCCAGTGCTGTGTGGTCCCCTGGTCTTCTGGTCCCAGTGCAGTGTGGTTCCCCTGGTCTTCTGGTCCCAGTGCAGTGTGGTCCCCTGGTCTTCTGGTCCCAGTGCAGTGTGGTTCCCCTGGTCTTCTGGTCCCAGTGCAGTGTGTTCCCCTGGTCTTCTGGTCCCAGTGAAGTGTGGTTCCCCTGGTCTTCTGGTCCCAGTGCAGTGGGGTTCCCCTGGTCTTCTGGTCCCAGTGCAGTGGGAAAGGAGGCTAGGCTTAGCAGAGACAGCTCACAGGGGAGTGCAGTGGAGGTAGGAAGAAAACAGAGAGACACAGATGTACTGCCAGTTCCTTCATGTGTTGACTCTATATGTAATTACAATTAACACTTAGGAGTGAAAGACAGAGTGACAGACAGAGTGACAGACAGACAGTGTCAAGAGGAGCACAAGGAGAATCACAGATAGAAAGACAGAGTGACAGACAGCAGAGACGGACGGACGGACGGACGGACAGACAGACAGACTGCGCGACAGGGAGATAATAGAGGCCTAGTTATAGTGGTGAGTTGTATCTCCAGTAGTGTTTTTACATGTTGTATTTGTCTTAAACATGAGCAGGTTAAAAAAGGGGAGGACTATGTTTCACCGGTCACTGGTACAGTAAACATAGAGAAACACTGTACTATAGGGGGGCTGAAATGCCAGGGCTGTATGTGTGTATGTGTTGAGATGTGTTGGGGTGTCAGTGTAAGTGTGAGATTGAGGGTAGAGTCCAGTGTGTGTGGGTAGAGTCCAGTGTTGTGTGGGTAGAGTCCAGTGTGTGGGTAGAGTCCAGTGTGTGGGTAGAGTCAGTGTGTGGGTAGAGTCCAGTGTGTGTGTGGGTAGAGTCCAGTGTGTGTGGGTAGAGTCAGTGTGTGGGTAGAGTCCAGTGTGTGGGTAGAGTCCAGTGTGTGTGGGTAGAGTCCAGTGTGTGGGTAGAGTCCAGTGTGTGTGGGTAGAGTCAGTGTGTGGGTAGAGTCCAGTGTGTTGGGTAGAGTCCAGTGTGTGGGTAGAGTCCAGTGTGTGTGGGTAGAGTCAAGTGTGTGGGTAGAGTCAGTGTGTGGGTAGAGTCCAGTGTGTGGGTAGAGTCAAGTGTGTGGGTAGAGTCAGTGTGTGGGTAGAGTCCAGTGTGTGGGTAGAGTCCAGTGTTTGGGTAGAGTCCAGTGTGTGGGTAGAGTCCAGTGTGTGTGTGGGTAGAGTCCAGTGTGTGGGTAGAGTCCAGTGTGTGTGGGTAGAGTCCAGTGTGTGTGGGTAGAGTCCAGTGTGTGGGTAGAGTCCAGTGTGTGTGGGTAGAGTCCAGTGTGTGGGTAGAGTCCAGTGTGTGGGTAGAGTCCAGTGTGTGTGGGTAGAGTCCAGTGTGTGGGTAGAGTCCAGTGTGTGTGGGTAGAGTCCAGTGTGTGTGGGTAGAGTCCAGTGTGTGTGGGTAGAGTCCAGTGTGTGGGTAGAGTCCAGTGTGTGGGTATAGAGTCCAGTGTGTTGGGTAGAGTCCAGTGTGTGGGTAGAGTCCAGTGTGTGTGGGTAGAGTCCAGTGTGTGGGTAGAGTCCAGTGTGTGGGTATAGAGTCCAGTGTGTTGGGTAGAGTCCAGTGTGTGGGTAGAGTCCAGTGTATGTGGGTAGAGTCCAGTGTGTGGGTATAGAGTCCAGTGTGTTGGGTAGAGTCCAGTGTGTTGGGTAGAGTCCAGTGTGTGGGTAGAGTCCAGTGTGTGGGTAGAGTCAGTGTGTGGGTAGAGTCAGTGTGTGGGTAGAGTCCAGTTTGTTGGGTAGAGTCCAGTGTGTGGGTAGAGTCTGTGTGTGGGTAGAGTCCAGTGTGTGGGTAGAGTCCAGTGTGTGGGTAGAGTCCAGTGTGTGGGTAGAGTCCAGTGTGTGGGTAGAGTCCAGTGTGTGTGGTTAGAGTCCAGTGTGTGTGGTTAGAGTCCAGTGTGTGGGTAGAGTCCAGTGTATGTGGGTATAGTCCAGTGTGTGGGTATAGAGTCCAGTGTGTTGGGTAGAGTCCAGTGTGTTGGGTAGAGTCCAGTGTGTGGGTAGAGTCCAGTGTGTGGGTAGAGTCAGTGTGTGGGTAGAGTCCAGTGTGTGGGTAGAGTCCAGTGTGTGGGTAGAGTCCAGTGTGTGTGGGTAGAGTCCAGTGTGTGTGGGTAGAGTCCAGTGTGTGGGTAGAGTCCAGTGTGTGGGTATAGAGTCCAGTGTGTTGGGTAGAGTCCAGTGTGTGGGTAGAGTCCAGTGTGTGTGGGTAGAGTCCAGTGTGTGGGTAGAGTCCAGTGTGTGGGTATAGAGTCCAGTGTGTTGGGTAGAGTCCAGTGTGTGGGTAGAGTCCAGTGTATGTGGGTAGAGTCCAGTGTGTGGGTATAGAGTCCAGTGTGTTGGGTAGAGTCCAGTGTGTTGGGTAGAGTCCAGTGTGTGGGTAGAGTCCAGTGTGTGGGTAGAGTCCAGTTTGTTGGGTAGAGTCCAGTGTGTGGGTAGAGTCTGTGTGTGGGTAGAGTCCAGTGTGTGGGTAGAGTCCAGTGTGTGGGTAGAGTCCAGTGTGTGGGTAGAGTCCAGTGTGTGGGTAGAGTCCAGTGTGTGTGGTTAGAGTCCAGTGTGTGTGGTTAGAGTCCAGTGTGTGGGTAGAGTCCAGTGTATGTGGGTATAGTCCAGTGTGTGGGTATAGAGTCCAGTGTGTTGGGTAGAGTCCAGTGTGTTGGGTAGAGTCCAGTGTGTGGGTAGAGTCCAGTGTGTGGGTAGAGTCAGTGTGTGGGTAGAGTCCAGTGTGTGGGTAGAGTCCAGTGTGTGGGTAGAGTCCAGTGTGTGGGTAGAGTCCAGTGTGTGTGGTTAGAGTCCAGTGTGTATGGTTAGAGTCCAGTGTGTGGGTAGAGTCCAGTGTGTGTGGGTAGAGTCCAGTGTGTGGGTATAGAGTCCAGTGTGTGTGGGTAGAGTCCAGTGTGTGGGTAGAGTCCAGTGTGTGTGGGTAGAGTCCAGTGTGTGGGTAGAGTCCAGTGTGTGGGTAGAGTCCAGTGTGTGGGTAGAGTCCAGTGTGTGGATAGAGTCCAGTGTGTGGGTAAAGTCCAGTGTGTGTGGGTAGAGTCCAGTGTGTGTGGGTAGAGTCCAGTGTGTGGGTATAGAGTCCAGTGTGTGGGTATAGAGTCCAGTGTGTGGGTAGAGTCCAGTGTGTGGGTAGAGTCAGTGTGTGGGCAGAGTCAGTGTGTGGGTAGAGTCCAGTGTGTTGGGTAGAGTCCAGTGTGTGGGTAGCGTCAGTGTGTTGGGTAGAGTCTGTGTGTGGGTAGAGTCCAGTGTGTGGGTAGAGTCCAGTGTGTGGGTAAAGTCCAGTGTGTGTGGGTAGAGTCCAGTGTGTGTGGGTAGAGTCCAGTGTGTGGGTATAGAGTCCAGTGTGTGGGTATAGAGTCCAGTGTGTGGGTAGAGTCCAGTGTGTGGGTAGAGTCAGTGTGTGGGCAGAGTCAGTGTGTGGGTAGAGTCCAGTGTGTTGGGTAGAGTCCAGTGTGTGGGTAGCGTCAGTGTGTTGGGTAGAGTCTGTGTGTGGGTAGAGTCCAGTGTGTGGGTAGAGTCCAGTGTGTGGGTAGAGTCCAGTGTGTGGGTATAGAGTCCAGTGTGTGTGGTTAGAGTCCAGTGTGTGTGGTTAGAGTCCAGTGTGTGTGGTTAGAGTCCAGTGTGTGTGGGTAGAGTCCAGTGTGTGTGGGTAGAGTCCAGTGTGTGGGTAGAGTCCAGTGTGTGTGGGTAGAGTCCAGTGTGTGGGTATAGAGTCCAGTGTGTGTGGGTAGAGTCCAGTGTGTGGGTAGAGTCCAGTGTGTGTGGGTAGAGTCCAGTGTGTGGGTAGAGTCCAGTGTGTGGGTAGAGTCCAGTGTTTGGGTAGAGTCCAGTGTGTGGGTAGAGTCCAGTGTGTGGATAGAGTCCAGTGTGTGGGTAAAGTCCAGTGTGTGTGGGTAGAGTCCAGTGTGTGTGGGTAGAGTCCAGTGTGTGTGGTTAGAGTCAGTGTGTGGGTAGAGTCCAGTGTGTGGATAGAGTACAGTGTGTGGGTAGAGTCCAGTGTATGGATAGAGTCCAGTGTGTGGGTAGAGTCCAGTGTGTGGGTAGAGTCCAGTGTTTGGGTAGAGTCCAGTGTGTGTGGTTAGAGTCAGTGTATGGGTAGAGTCCAGTGTGTGGATAGAGTCCAGTGTGTGGGTAGAGTCCAGTGTGTGTGGGTAGAGTTAGTGTGTGGGTAGAGTCAGTGTGTGGGTAGAGTCAGTGTGTGGGTAGAGTCAGTGTGTGGGTAGAGTCAGTGTGTGGGTAGAGTCCAGTGTGTGGGTAGAGTCCAGTGTGTGTGGGTAGAGTCCAGTGTGTGTGGGTAGAGTCAGTGTGTGGGTAGAGTCCAGTGTGTTGGGTAGAGTCCAGTGTGTGGGTAGAGTCCAGTGTGTGTGGGTAGAGTCAGTGTGTGGGTAGAGTCCAGTGTGTGGGTAGAGTCCAGTGTGTGGGTAGAGTCCAGTGTGTGGGTAGTGTCCAGTGTGTGTGGTTAGAGTCAGTGTGTGGGTACAGTCCAGTGTGTGGATAGAGTCCAGTGTGTTGGGTAGAGTCCAGTGTGTGGATAGAGTCCAGTGTGTGGGTAGAGTCCAGTGTGTGGGTAGAGTCCAGTGTGTGGGTAGAGTCCAGTGTGTGGGTAGAGTCAGTGTGTGGGTAGAGTCCAGTGTGTGGGTAGAGTCCAGTGTGTGGGTAGAGTCCAGTGTGTTGGGTAGAGTCCATTGTGTGGGTAGAGTCAGTGTGTGGGTAGAGTCAGTGTGTGGGTAGAGTCCAGTGTGTGGATAGAGTCCAGTGTGTGTGGGTAGAGTCCAGTGTGTGTGGGTAGAGTCCAGTGTGTGGGTAGAGTCCAGTGTGTGTGGGTAGAGTCAGTGTGTGGGTAGAGTCAGTGTGTGGGTAAAGTCCAGTGTGTGGGTAAAGTCCAGTGTGTGTGGGTAGAGTCAGTGTGTGGGTTGAGTCAGTGTGAGAGAGTTAGTGCAAAAAAGGGTCAATGCAGGTAGTCCGGGTAGCCATTTGATTAGATATTTAGCAGTCTTATGGCTTGGGAGGTCGAAGCTGTTCAGGGTCCTGTTGGTTCCAGATTTAGTGCACTGGTACCGCTTGCGGTGCGGTAGCAGAGAGAACAGTCTATGGCGTGGGTGGCTGGAGTCTTTGACAATTCTTTGGACCTACATTTGATTGATTGATTTGAGGTAGCATACTCTTATTTGCACGTCTAAATCTCCTGAACCTGAAATCAAGTCATTTACCTCTGGATTCCTTTCTTGGCAGGAAACGTGGAATATGTACCTGATCCTACATTGTTCATACCCCCTTTCATATTCAATCTGTTTTATAGACAGAATAATCAGACGGTAGTAGAGATTATTTTATTTAACCTTTTATTTAACTAAGTCAGTTATGAACAAATTCTTATTTACAATGACGGCCCTACCCCTGGCCAAATCCTAACCCAGACGACGCTGGACCAATTGTGCACCGCCCTATGGGACTCCCAATCATGGCCGGTTGTGATACAGCCTGGAATCGAACCAGGGTCTGTAGAAACGCCTCTAGCACTGAGATGCAGTGCCCTTAGACTGCTGCGCCACTCGGGAGCCCATGATATGATATGAAGGGCTGAGATCGGTTTGAGCCTCTGTTGCTAAGGCGGAATATTGGGCAGTCGACAGTGCTCAGAAGCAGGCTTCATAACCAACGGCAGTGACTCTCATCTCTCCATTCTCCAGCAGCAGCTCCAGCGGTCACGATAGAGACCGCTCTTGCCCTGTCACAAGACATTGGCGTTGCTTCCCCATTCGTCCACCCTCTCTCCTCTCACCATGTGACCACTCCAGCCTGTGAGTTGAAGACATCTGGTAGGCCTATTGTGTCATCTCCGAGACTAGCTAGTCTTGTGGTGACAGTGGCCACCAGCACTCAGCAGACGATAGCGGTGTGTCTGTCATGTTGACCTGTCTTGAAGACACTCAGGCCTCTCTCACTCTAAAAGTAGCATTTACTACATTCATGTGACTATGAGCTTTTAGAAGCTTTGTTGTCCAAAACAAGGGTGTCTCAATGCGATTCTCATTCCTAGCTTTTTGGTGGAAGTTGAGAATCGATCCACAAATCAAATCAAATCAAATGTATTTGTAAAGCCCTTCTTACATCAGCTGATATCTCAAAGTGCTGTACAGAAACCCAGCCTAAAACCCCAAACAGCAAGCAATGCAGGTGTAGAAGCAAATGACATGTATTTAGATAAAAGCCAACGTCACTTGAATCCCAATACCTGAGGAATCTTCCCGAGATACATTACGCTTCATAGGACCATCTTCCCTCCTCTCCATAATTATATATCATACAATTTCACTATAACCATTAACATACTAAGCATTCTGCTCCTTTTCATTTCATTCCATCCCCCAAACGCACGCACGCACGCACGCACGCACGCACGCACGCACGCACGCACGCACGCACGCACGCGCACGCGCACACGCACACGCACACGCACACGCACACGCACACACACACACACACACACACACACCACAGCATGCCGAAGGTCTGTCATCGTATTACAGATAGCTAAATCCACATTCCCTTCTTTTCAAAGACACGCTGTGAGTGTTGACGTTACTTTACATAATCCTTCCTTCTTCCTTCCTGTTGCTCGCAGTAGAAGTACTCCCAGCCAATCCCATCTCTCCTAGTTTTTCCCGATTAGCATAATCAGCTAGTATTAATTATTCACACGCGAAGCCGCCACGCGCTGAGGATCAGGCCGTTGCTCCGTCTCGTAACCCGTGTTTAATATTAAAGAGGTACGACATGTGGCCTGATTTGCATCTGCCATCATCGCCCCTCAGGTCCTGGCTTCGGGTAAGGAGCTGACGTCCCGGGCCCATATCTGTGGAACTCCGACAACCCCAACTCAACTCTTCTTTAAACATAACACATATCAAGGACGTTGAGATCAGGGGAGGCTAGCTTGGGCAGTCGTTAGGGTGCGAGCTTTACTAAAACTTAAGTTAAATCTTACAAGTCATTTAAATATTTATGTTTCTTCGCCTGTAAAACCAACATTTTTAAGCGAGATGGGGGTAATCAGGTATGGTCAAATTGATAATACTACTGAAATGATAATACTATTGAAATTATTATGACTTGGTAAAATTGACAACACTACTAAAACGATCTGCATTAGAAGTTGTTATGGTAATACTACTGAAACGATCTGCGTTAGAAGGTGTTATGATAATACTACTGAAACGATCTGCATTAGAAGTTGTTATGGTAATACTACTGAAACGATCTGAATTAGAAGGTGTTATGGTAATACTACTGAAACGATCTGCATTAGAAGTTTTTATGGTAATACTACTGAAATGATCTGCATTAGAAGTTGTTATGGTAATACTACTGAAACGATCTGCATTAGAAGTTGTTATGGTAATACTACTGAAACGATCTGAATTAGAAGGTGTTATGGTAATACTACTGAAACGATCTGCATTAGAAGTTGTTATGGTAATACTACTGAAACGATCTGCGTTAGAAGTTGTTATGGTAATACTACTGAAACGATCTGCGTTAGAAGTTGTTATGGTAATACTACTGAAACGATCTGCATTAGAAGTTTTTATGGTAATACTACTGAAATGATCTGCATTAGAAGTTGTTATGGTAATACTACTGAAACAATCTGTATTAGAAGTTGTTATGGTAATACTACTGAAACGATCTGCATTAGAAGTTGTTATGGTAATACTACTGAAACGATCTGTATTAGAAGTTGTTATGGTAATACTACTGAAACGATCTGCATTAGAAGTTGTTATGGTAATACTACTGAAACGATCTGCATTAGAAGGTGTTATGGTAATACTACTGAAACGATCTGCGTTAGAAGTTGTTATGGTAATACTACTGAAACGATCTGCATTAGAAGGTGTTATGGTAATACTACTGAAACGATCTGCATTAGAAGGTGTTATGGTAATACTACTGAAACGATCTGCATTAGAAGGTGTTATGGTAATACTACTGAAACGATCTGCATTAGAAGGTGTTATGATAATACTACTGAAACGATCTGCGTTAGAAGTTGTTATGGTAATACTACTGAAACGATCTGCATTAGAAGTTGTTATGGTAATACTACTGAAACGATCTGCGTTAGAAGTTGTTATGATAATACTACTGAAACGATCTGCATTAGAAGTTGTTATGATAATACTACTGAAACGATCTGCATTAGAAGTTGTTATGGTAATACTACTGAAATGATCTGCGTTAGAAGGTGTAATGAATGAATGATGTAAGGGAGCAGGTGGGGAAATGAAATACAATTATAAACAGTAAATAGTTTAAAACACTGGTTGGTTTTAACCTCAAAAACCCTGTCATAGAATTGGGATGTTTTCTAATCTAAACCGTCATTTACTGCATTACCAATTTGTTCATTTAATGTTGGATGAGACAAAGTGTTTATTTAAAAACCTCACAGGCTATGTGCTGCAGTCTCTATGGATGACTCATCAGCGTGTCTGTGTGTGGTAGTGGGCGAGCGAGTGGCAGCCATTTCTGTTTTGGTCCCCTGTGAGCGTTTGAATGTGTAGAAACCGGCTGCCCACTAGGCATGAGTGAGCTGGCTCTCTCTCTCTCTCTCTCTCTCCGGTTCTCTAGGCCCTAGGCACTTGAATAAGGGTGTGTGGAAGCAAGCTGAGCGTGTGTGGTGTGGGGGATTCATTGTGTGTGTATGTGCTCGTGCTTGTGTGCCTATGTGTGTGTGTGTGTGTGTGTGTGCTTGCTTACTTGAATTTATGTGTGGGGAGGGGGGAGACTCTGCAAGGCAGGACTCCAGAGCCCCAGGCTTTGTCAGAGGGCCTGCCACCATGACACCAGCTAGCAGACTTGTGAAGTGAAGGACCTCACGGCTGCTGTGCTATTCATGTGACTGTGTTACTCATGTGACTGTGTTACTCATGTGACTGTGTTACTCATGTGACTGTGTTACTCATGTGTCTGTGTTACTCATGTGTCTGTGTTACTCATGTGACTGTGTTACTCATGTGACTGTGTTACTCATGTGTCTGTGTTACTCATGTGTCTGTGTTACTCATGTGACTGTGTTACTCATGTGACCTCACGCTGGATGATCCTTGACCACAGGGGGCACCTTCGTGACTGCTCTGTAGGCTGTGGATCAACGCACAAAGATGTTATCTAAGGAGTGTGTGTGTGTGTGTGTGTGTGTGTGTGTGTGTGTGTGTGTGTGTGTGTGTGTGTGTGTGTGTGTGTGTGTGTGTGTGTGTGTGTGTGTGTGTGTGTGTGTGTGTGTGTGTGTGTGTGTGTGTGTGTGTGTGTGTGTGTTGTGTGTGTGTGTGTGTGTGTGTGAAAAGATGCCGTGATTCCTACACAATCTATTTATTTGTGTCAAATGTATGTCTTATTTGTCTTATATTTGGATGTTGTACTTAGCTTTTATTTTGTGTGAAAAAATGTAATAAAAACATGAACTAAACTAAAACTGCTTACACACAGCAATCACTCCAAAGATGACTCCAATTCCAATCCAATCCACAACACTACATTTGGGCCCCATATTTCAACCATCGAGGACAGGTATGCTGATCAAACGCACAAAGGCAGCAAGCCTCTTCCTTCTCGCTGGCACCCAGGGCTGTGGGGAGAAATTGAACAAGCACTCCAACTTATTGCGTGTAGCCTCTGCCGCCCTGCATTCGTAAGACTAATGACCTGAAAATGGTCCTCTGGGCTTCCCTCTCTCTCCATAGTAATGACTGGCTGCCTCTTCATTTTCTTTTCTGTTCCTCGTCCCTTCATAGAAGGCCAAGAGATTATAGGCAATTACACTCCTCTCCAGTCCTGTTCAATATTGTGACTTGGGGCTTGGCTGACCATTAGGAAATGATGACAATAAGCAAGCCCCAGTCTGTATTCTATTCTGTGGGGAGATATAAATATATATAGAGAGAGAGAGAGAGAAAGAGAGAGAGAGAGAGAGAGAGAGATAGAGAAAAAGAGAGAGAGAGAGAGAAAAATAGATAGAGAGAGAGAGAGAGAGAGAGAGAGAGAGAGAGAGATACATTAGTTGCTCCAAGGCCTCTGAGGACCAGCCTATGAAATGAAGCGGTGTGATTGGACGTGAGGTGGCTGATCCATTTGAATGATGAGAGGTAGAAACACATTAATAAAGTTGGACAAATGTAAATTGCGTTTAGCAGGTTGTTATTAATTTATTTATTTTGTGGGTAAAATGTTTGTTTGTTGACTGTCACAGGTTAAGAAATTACCAACAATCGTAATTTCATAATTTCCACACAATATTTAATTTGTTCTGTTTTGTATTTCACATATATTGTACATTATATGTACAGTATCTCTTAAACACTCTATATGCTTGTCAGCTCTTGGTTCTTCATTTAGGGTTAGGTTTAGGCCTTAATTCAATCCAGGCCACGGAAGATCCGCGTTATAGTGCGATTGACATTGAAAGGTAATTCAGCGATTAGCGTGAATGCAGTCTTCCCAAACACGGAAACATTGCCTTTAAAAGGTGCCGAAACTGCGGGATCAGATTTAAAAAAATAAAATAAAAAATCGAATCAAAGTTTATTGGTCACGTACACAGATTATCAGACTTTTGTGGATGTGCACCATATCCTGACATTCTGAATCCTGATGTGTTTTAGACATAAAGTACACACTACTGGTCAAAAGTTTGGACACACCTACTCATTCAAGGGTTTTTCTTTATTTTTTACTATTTTCTACATTGTAGAATAATAGTGAAGACATCAAAACTATTAAATAACACATATGGAATCATGTAGTAACTAAAAAAGTGTTAAACAAATCTAAATATATTTTATATTTGAGATTCTTCAAATAGCCACCCTTTGCCTTTGCCTTGATGACAGATTTGTACACTCTTCAAATTCTCTCAACCAGCTTCAGGAGGTAATCACCTGGAATGCATTTCAATTAACAGGTGTGCCTTCTTAAAAGTTAATTTCGTGGAATTTCTTTCCTTCTTAATGAGCTTGAGCCAATCAGTTGTGTTGTGACAAGGTTGGGGTGGTATACAGACGATGCAGTTGCAACAACCATCAAGCGCTATGATGAAACTGTCTCTCATGAGGACCGCCACAGGAATGGAAGACCCCGAGTTATTTCTGCTGCAGAGGATAAGTTCATTAGAGTTACCAGCCTCAGAAATTGCAGCCCAAATAAATGCTTCACAGAGTTCAAGTAACAGACACATCTCAACATCAACTGTTCAGAGGAGACTGTGTGAATCAGGCCTTCATGGTCAAATTGCTGCAAAGAAACCACTACTAAAGGACACCAATAAGAAGAAGAGACTTGCTTGGGCCAACAAACACGAGCAATGAACATTAGACCGGTGGAAATGTGTCCTTTGGTCTGGAGTCCAAATTGGAGATTTTTGATTCTAACCGCTGTGTCTTTGTGAGACGCGGTGTGGGTGAACAGATGATCTCCGCATGTGTATTTCCCACCGTAAAGCATGGAGGAGGAGGTGTTATGGTGTGGGGGTGCTTTGCTGGTGACACTGTCTGTGATTTATTTAGAAATCAAGGCACACTTAACCGGCATGGCTTCCACAGCATCCTGCAGAGATGCGCCATCCCATCTGGTTTGGGCTTAGTGGGACTATGATTTGTTTTTCAACAGGACAATGACCCAACACACCTCCAGGCTGTGTAAGGGCTATTTGACCAAGAAGGAGAGTGAAGGAGTGCTGCATGAGATGACCTGGTCTCCAATCCTGGTCTCCAGATGACCTGGTCTCCAATCCCCAGACCTCATCCAAATTGAGATGGTTTGGTATGAGTTGGACCGCAGATTGAAGGAAAAGCAGCCAACAAGTGCTCAGTATATGTGGGAACTCCTTCAAGACTGTTGGGAAAACATTCCAGGTGAAGCTGGT
The DNA here is from genome assembly GCF_016432855.1 of Salvelinus namaycush. Lineage (NCBI taxonomy): Eukaryota > Metazoa > Chordata > Actinopteri > Salmoniformes > Salmonidae > Salvelinus > Salvelinus namaycush. Next base: position 35,939 of record NW_024058980.1, read on the forward strand.
TGAGAGAATGCCAAGAGTGTGCAAAGCTGTTGTCATGACGTTGGCCTGTGGGTAAGATTTATGACCCCCCCATAAATACCTTTCTCCCTTCCCTCTCTCTCTGACTCTACTGAAGGACTCTTGAATAGCCTTTGTTAAACATAGAGAGTCTAGGAACATCAAACAAGTGGAGGGAAAGGAACCATTTTTCGGTAATAGAACCAGTTGAAAATATGCGTTGGTACTTAATGAATATGATGTCAGTTCGGTTTTCATGACTGATGACAGGACGACCTAAACTGTATCTGGGAAAGTCTACACATTATAGTTATCAGATTCACATGGAATTGTTGTGCAATTTAAATATTTAAATATGACACTATTTGTGAAAAGATTAAATGTAATTTTAGCTTCCAAATGAGAGATTTGGGTTTTCATAAAGTTAGGGCTCTGCTCAATCAGTGGCCCGCCCCTGTGAAGACGGTTATAAACTATGAAACACACCCTTCTCTCCCTCCACTATATAAGCCCTTGACATAAATGTAACTATCTGTTCTGAGGACAATAGGACGTTGAAAAGGACTAACATGTCAACTGCAGAACTAAGCCAACCTCAGCGTGAGCTTTGGTTGTGAATGGTATAAACTTTGACGTCTTATTCACTAAAGAAGAGAGACATCCTAGCCGTTGAGTTAGCAACAGCAGCTGTAAACGTGGGCTAGGAAAGGACGGACGACCTATCCCGTCTACCACACAACGACGATACTACAACGTATCCAATTTACCACCAGAGACATTCTTCCACCAGATACATTCTTCCGAGGACAGGGAGATCTCTGTTGGCCAACACGGCCAGCATCTACGACCAACCTACCGAAGCGCAGCTCAGAATAAATATTTATTGCATTTTCCTTTTCCAAATGGGCGGTAATTTAGAATGCATAAGATACTGTATTTACGATAGCTTCTCCCTTTGTTCTTCAGTCTTCCCGCTCTTTCACTCAAACCCAACCCCCTTTTCTTTGTGTAACCAACTGTCATATCTGTTCCGTCCGCTAGGGACGTTTTCCTTTATGACATAATTTGTAATCAAGGTATGATTCATTCTGTGTATATGTAATTCTGTGTGATTAGTTAGGTATTTAGTAAATAAATAATTAAACCCAATTTTGTATTTCTGATTCAACTTGTTAGCCAGGGTTCGTGAAGATAACCAAGAATGCTACGATGTTCAGATGAGACTGAAATAAGGTGACGATTAATATTGACTGCTATTGATGTAGTTTATTCAGAGTTTATTCGGAAGATAACAGGTCTATAAACACTCTTTCGTGGTGCCCCGACTTTCTAGTTAATTACTTTTACATGATTAGCTCAATCAGGTAATATTAATTACGGAGAAAGGATTTTATAGAATAGCATGTCATTTCACTTAATCTGGCATAGCCAAAGACATGACACTGTCATCAAGGCAAAGGGTGGCTATTTGAAGAATCTCATATATAAAATATATTTTGATTTGTTTAACACTTTTTTGGTTGCTATATGATTCCATATGTGTTATTTCATAGTTTTGATGTCTTCACTATTATTCTACAATGTAGAAAATAGTAAAAATAAAGAAAAACCCTGGAATGACTAGGTGTTGTAAAACCTTTGACCGGTAGTGTACAATGCATATGCTCTGGATTAATATGTGCTAAATAAGGACAATTACTGATGCTTGTTTGAGTTTTGCGGACATATTTGACAAATATGACATTTTCAGACATTTTCAGACACTTGTATTCCTCTGGATAAAGAGTTAAAAGCAAGTTAAAAGCACTGTAACTGGTAGCCTAGCAACAAGAATCATATATTTTCTGTTGTGGAGTTCCAACTGTCATTTTGAAATATGGATGCCACAAATGAGTGTGTAAACGGTGTGTGGTTGAACTGAGGACTGGAGAAACAAATAAGTGAGAAGCTGTTCTGAAAATACCTCAAAGAATTAAACGCTAAATTGAGTAGCTAATTTGAGATGTTTCATTTATGTTAGTAACTAGAATAAATAATTTGGCCAGCAGCCAGTAGGGCTAGCTAGCTAGCTAGGCTTGATATAGGGTAACTGGTCGCCTAGCTAGCTAACAAATAACTAAATTGCCTTCCCTTCAGGGAAAAACATGTTTACCCCCTATCAAACCTCAAGGTGACAGCTAATGTTTTAAAATGTTTAGGTGTATTTTGTATTATTGGTTAATATAATCTAGTTAGCTAACTGTTTATTGGCTAGCTAGCTAGTTAGCTAGTTTGTTCCAGTTAGTTTTCTCCTTATGAATGAGCGTCTGAGCATCCCCTATAAAGCCTCAAGGTGACAGCTAACGTTTTAAAATGTTTAGGCGTATTTTGTAGTACTGGTTAATATAATCTAGTTCGCTAACTAACTTAGCTAGCTAGCTAAGTAGTTTATTGGCTAGCTAGCTAGTTAGCTAGCTTGTTCCAGTTAGTTTTCTCCCTATGAATGAGCATCTGCTAAGTGGTTAAAATGGCAAATGTACATTTTTACATACAGATCTCATATTATTTCAAATATCGATGTCGCAAATGTATTATTTGTATATCTCTTTATTAAACATGTTATCTGTTACATTTGACTGTGTCAAATCTAACAACACTACTTATTTACCTGAGAGTGAGGCAGATATGTAGCATTTAGCAAAAAAAAACATGATTATTTTTCTCTCTGAAATGAAACCATCAAGTGATAGATTTTAAACAAATTCATGTCTGTCATTGAATAACCCCATTCCATAATATTACAAAGACATTTAAATAATTACACCAATCTCTTTCATAATGTATTTAAACCGTAAAAGCTAATTTACCAACATTTCTGAAGATGGATATATAGTGTTTTGGAATGAAACTCTTCGTATAATTAAAGCTAAAAATGGATGTGTAGCTATCGCAGATTGCCCCTTTAAGCTTTCCGTTGGCTTGATCCATCCCATAATATGATCCATCCCATAATATGATCCATGCCATAATATGATCCATGCCATAATATGGTTAGTAAATCTCCTGTATATTAACATGGCTTTGATAGTCACGACTCACACTACATGGAACTCTAGTTCAGTGCTAACTGTTGGTATCAGTGATCATTGTGAAGTAGAACAGCACCTCTCCTTGTGCCCATAGTCTGGAGCAGAAACAGGCCAGTAGATGTCACCATTATTTCAACACAGCTCTGTAATACCCAACGCCACTGCCACAGTGAGAACAGAATGCCACAGTGAGAACAGAATGCCACAGCGAGAACAGAATGCCACAGTGAGAACAGAATGCCACAGGGAGAACAGAATGCCACAGGGAGAAGCAGAATGCCACAGTGAGAACAGAATGCCACAGTGAGAACAGAATGCCACAGGGAGAACAGAATGCCACAGGGAGAACAGAATGCCACAGGGAGAAGCAGAATGCCACAGTGAGAACAGAATGCCACAGTGAGAACAGAATGCCACAGCGAGAACAGAATGCCACAGTGAGAACAGAATGCCACAGTGAGAACAGAATGCCACAGGGAGAACAGAATGCCACAAGGAGAACAGAATGCCACAGGGAGAACAGAATGCCACAGGGAGAACAGAATGCCACAGGGAGAACAGAATGCCACAGTGAGAACAGAATGCCACAGCGAGAAGAAGAATGCCACAGTGAGAACAGAATGCCACAGTGAGAACAGAATGCCACAGTGAGAACAGAATGCCACAGTGAGAACAGAATGCCACAGTGAGAAGCAGAATGCCACAGCGAGAAGCAGAATGCCACAGTGAGAACAGAATGCCATAGTGAGAACAGAATGCCACAGTGAGAACAGAATGCCACAGGGAGAAGCAGAATGCCACAGGGAGAAGCAGAATGCCACAGTGAGAACAGAATGCCACAGGGAGAAGCAGAATGCCACAGTGAGAAGCAGAAGGCGACAGTGTGAAGCAGAAGGCCACAGGGAGAACAGAATGCCACAGTGAGAAGCAGAAGGCCAAAGCGAGAAGCAGAAGGCCACAGTGAGAAGCAGAATGCCACAGTGAGAAGCAGAATGCCACAGGGAGAACAGAATGCCACAGTGAGAACAGAATGCCACAGGGAGAAGCAGAATGCCACAGTGAGAAGCAGAATGCCACAGGGAGAAGCAGACTGCCACAGTGAGAACAGAATGCCACAGTGAGAAGCAGAATGCCACAGGGAGAAGCAGAATGCCACAGGGAGAAGCAGAATGTCACAGGGAGAAACAGAATGCCACAGTGAGAAGCAGAATGCCACAGGGAGAAGCAGAATACCACAGGGAGAAGCAGAATGCCACAGGGAGAAGCAGAATGCCACAGGGAGAAGCAGAATGCCACAGGGAGAAGCAGAATGCCACAGTGAGAAGCAGAAGGCCACAGGGAGAAGCAGAATGCCACAGGGAGAAGCAGAATGCCACAGGGAGAAGCAGAATGCCACAGGGAGAAGCAGAATGCCACAGGGAGAAGCAGAATGCCACAGCGAGAAGCAGAATGCCACAGGGAGAAGCAGAATGCCACAGTGAGAACATAATGCCACAGGGAGAAGCAGAATGCCACAGTGAGAACAGAATGCCACAGTGAGAACAGAATGCCTCAGGGAGAAGCAGAATGCCACAGGGAGAAGCAGAATGCCACAGGGAGAAGCAGAATGCCACAGGGAGAAGCAGAATGCCACAGGGAGAAGCAGAATGCCACAGGGAGAAGCAGAAGCAGAATGCCACAGGGAGAAGCAGAATGCCACAGTGAGAAGCAGAATGCCACAGGGAGAAGCAGAATGCCACAGGGAGAAGCAGAATGCCACAGGGAGAAGCAGAATGCCACAGCGAGAAGCAGAATGCCACAGGGAGAAGCAGAATGCCACAGGGAGAAGCAGAATGCCACAGTGAGAACAGAATGCCACAGTGAGAACAGAATGCCTCAGGGAGAAGCAGAATGCCACAGGGAGAAGCAGAATGCCACAGGGAGAAGCAGAATGCCACAGGGAGAAGCAGAATGCCACAGTGAGAAGCAGAATGCCACAGGGAGAAGCAGAATGCCACAGGGAGAAGCAGAATGCCACAGGGAGAAGCAGAATGCCACAGTGAGAAGCAGAATGCCACAGGGAGAAGCAGAATGCCACAGGGAGAAGCAGAATGCCACAGCGAGAAGCAGAATGCAACAGGGAGAAGCAGAATGCCACAGGGAGAAGCAGAATGCCACAGTGAGAAGCAGAATGCCACAGGGAGAAGCAGAATGCCACAGCGAGAAGCAGAATGCAACAGGGAGAAGCAGAATGCCACAGGGAGAAGCAGAATGCCACAGGGAGAAGCAGAATACCACAGCGAGAAGCAGAATGCAACAGGGAGAAGCAGAATGCCACAGCGAGAAGCAGAATGCCACAGGGAGAAGCAGAATGCCACAGGGAGAAGCAGAATGCCACAGCGAGAAGCAGAATGCCACAGCGAGAAGCAGAATGCCACAGCGAGAAGCAGAATGCCACAGCGAGAAGCAGAATGCCACAGCGAGAAGCAGAATGCAACAGGGAGAAGCAGAATGCCACAGCGAGAAGCAGAATGCCACAGGGAGAAACAGAATGCCACAGTGAGAAGCAGAATGCCACAGGGAGAAGCAGAATACCACAGGGAGAAGCAGAATGCCACAGGGAGAAGCAGAATGCCACAGGGAGAAGCAGAATGCCACAGGGAGAAGCAGAATGCCACAGTGAGAAGCAGAAGGCCACAGGGAGAAGCAGAATGCCACAGGGAGAAGCAGAATGCCACAGGGAGAAGCAGAATGCCACAGGGAGAAGCAGAATGCCACAGGGAGAAGCAGAATGCCACAGGGAAAAGCAGAATGCCACAGGGAGAAGCAGAATGCCACAGTGAGAACATAATGCCACAGGGAGAAGCAGAATGCCACAGTGAGAACAGAATGCCACAGTGAGAACAGAATGCCTCAGGGAGAAGCAGAATGCCACAGGGAGAAGCAGAATGCCACAGGGAGAAGCAGAATGCCACAGGGAGAAGCAGAATGCCACAGGGAGAAGCAGAATGCCACAGGGAGAAGCAGAAGCAGAATGCCACAGGGAGAAGCAGAATGCCACAGTGAGAAGCAGAATGCCACAGGGAGAAGCAGAATGCCACAGGGAGAAGCAGAATGCCACAGGGAGAAGCGGAATGCCACAGCGAGAAGCAGAATGCCACAGGGAGAAGCAGAATGCCACAGGGAGAAGCAGAATGCCACAGTGAGAACAGAATGCCACAGTGAGAACAGAATGCCTCAGGGAGAAGCAGAATGCCACAGGGAGAAGCAGAATGCCACAGGGAGAAGCAGAATGCCACAGCGAGAAGCAGAATGCCACAGGGAGAAGCAGAATGCCACAGCGAGAAGCAGAATGCCACAGGGAGAAGCAGAATGCCACAGTGAGAAGCAGAATGCCACAGTGAGAAGCAGGGAGAAGCAGAATGCCACAGGGAGAAGCAGAATGCCACAGGGAGAAGCAGAATGCCACAGGGAGAAGCAGAATGCCACAGTGAGAACAGAATGCCACAGGGAGAAGCAGAATGCCACAGTGAGAAGCAGAAGGCGGCCAGTGAGAAGCAGAAGGCCACAGTGAGAACAGAATGCCACAGTGAGAAGCAGAATGCCACAGCGAGAAGCAGAAGGCCACAGTGAGAAGCAGAATGCCACAGTGAGAAGCAGAATGCCACAGGGAGAACAGAATGCCACAGTGAGAACAGAATGCCACAGTGAGAAGCAGAATGCCACAGTGAGAAGCAGAATGCCACAGGGAGAAGCAGATGCCACAGTGAGAACAGAATGCCACAGTGAGAAGCAGAATGCCACAGGGAGAAGCAGAATGCCACAGGGAGAAGCAGAATGCCACAGGGAGAAAGCAGAATGCCACAGGAGAAGCAGAATGCCACAGGGAGAAGCAGAATGCCACAGGGAGAAGCAGAATGCCACAGGGAGAAGCAGAATGCCACAGGGAGAAGCAGAATGCCACAGGGAGAAGCAGAATGCCACAGGAGAAGCAGAATGCCACAGGGAGAAGCAGAATGCCACAGGAGAAGCAGAATGCCACAGGGAGAAGCAGAATGCCACAGGAGAAGCAGAATGCCACAGGGAGAAGCGAATGCCACAGCGAGAACAGAATGCCACAGTGAGAACAGAATGCCACAGTGAGAAGCAGAATGCCACAGGGAGAAGCAGAATGCCACAGGGAGAACAGAATGCCACAGGAGAAAGAATGCCACAGGGAGAAGCAGAATGCCACAGGGAGAAGCAGAATGCCACAGGGAGAAGCAG
>NW_024058981.1:0-43243 GCF_016432855.1 Salvelinus namaycush
AGTGGTGTTCCAGTGTAGATCAGAGTCTACCTAACTACCAGTGTGTTCCAGTGTAGATCAGAGTCTACCTAACTACCAGTGGTGTTCCAGTGTAGATCAGAGTCTACCTAACTACCAGTGGTGTTCCAGTGTAGATCAGAGTCTACCTAACTACCAGTGGTGTTCCAGTGTAGATCAGAGTCTACCTACTACCAGTGGTGTTCCAGTGTAGATCAGAGTCTACCTAACTACCAGTGGTGTTCCAGTGTAGATCAGAGTCTACCTAACTACCAGTGGTGTTCCAGTGTAGATCAGAGTCTACCTAACTACCAGTGGTGTTCCAGTGTAGATCAGAGTCTACCTAACTACCAGTGGTGTTCCAGTGTAGATCAGAGTCTACCTAACTACCAGTGGTGTTCCAGTGTAGATCAGAGTCTACCTAACTACCAGTGGTGTTCCAGTGTAGATCAGAGTCTACCTAACTACCAGTGGTGTTCCAGTGTAGATCAGAGTCTACCTAACTACCAGTGGTGTTCCAGTGTAGATCAGAGTCTACCTAACTACCAGTGGTGTTCCAGTGTAGATCAGAGTCTACCTAACTACCAGTGGTGTTCCAGTGTAGATCAGAGTCTACCTAACTACCAGTGGTGTTCCAGTGTAGATCAGAGTCTACCTAACTACCAGTGGTGTTCCAGTGTAGATCAGAGTCTACCTAACTACCAGTGGTGTTCCAGTGTAGATCAGAGTCTACCTAACTACCAGTGGTGTTCCAGTGTAGATCAGAGTCTACCTAACTACCAGTGGTGTTCCAGTGTAGATCAGAGTCTACCTAACTACCAGTGGTGTTCCAGTGTAGATCAGAGTCTACCTAACTACCAGTGGTGTTCCAGTGTAGATCAGAGTCTACCTAACTACCAGTGGTGTTCCAGTGTAGATCAGAGTCTACCTAACTACCAGTGGTGTTCCAGTGTAGATCAGAGTCTACCTAACTACCAGTGGTGTTCCAGTGTAGATCAGAGTCTACCTAACTACCAGTGGTGTTCCAGTGTAGATCAGAGTCTACCTAACTACCAGTGGTGTTCCAGTGTAGATCAGAGTCTACCTAACTACCAGTGGTGTTCCAGTGTAGATCAGAGTCTACCTAACTACCAGTGGTGTTCCAGTGTAGATCAGAGTCTACCTAACTACCAGTGGTGTTCCAGTGTAGATCAGAGTCTACCTAACTACCAGTGGTGTTCCAGTGTAGATCAGAGTCTACCTAACTACCAGTGGTGTTCCAGTGTAGATCAGAGTCTACCTAACTACCAGTGGTGTTCCAGTGTAGATCAGAGTCTACCTAACTACCAGTGGTGTTCCAGTGTAGATCAGAGTCTACCTAACTACCAGTGTGTTCCAGTGTAGATCAGAGTCTACCTAACTACCAGTGGTGTTCCAGTGTAGATCAGAGTCTACCTAACTACCAGTGGTGTTCCAGTGTAGATCAGAGTCTACCTAACTACCAGTGGTGTTCCAGTGTAGATCAGAGTCTACCTAACTACCAGTGGTGTTTCCAGTGTAGATCAGAGTCTACCTAACTACCAGTGGTGTTCCAGTGTAGATCAGAGTCTACCTAACTACCAGTGGTGTTCCAGTGTAGATCAGAGTCTACCTAACTACCAGTGGTGTTCCAGTGTAGATCAGAGTCTACCTAACTACCAGTGGTGTTCCAGTGTAGATCAGAGTCTACCTAACTACCAGTGGTGTTCCAGTGTAGATCAGAGTCTACCTAACTACCAGTGGTGTTCCAGTGTAGATCAGAGTCTACCTAACTACCAGTGGTGTTCCAGTGTAGATCAGAGTCTACCTAACTACCAGTGGTGTTCCAGTGTAGATCAGAGTCTACCTAACTACCAGTGGTGTTCCAGTGTAGATCAGAGTCTACCTAACTACCAGTGGTGTTCCAGTGTAGATCAGAGTCTACCTAACTACCAGTGGTGTTCCAGTGTAGATCAGAGTCTACCTAACTACCAGTGGTGTTCCAGTGTAGATCAGAGTCTACCTAACTACCAGTGGTGTTCCAGTGTAGATCAGAGTCTACCTAACTACCAGTGGTGTTCCAGTGTAGATCAGAGTCTACCTAACTACCAGTGGTGTTCCAGTGTAGATCAGAGTCTACCTAACTACCAGTGGTGTTCCAGTGTAGATCAGAGTCTACCTAACTACCAGTGGTGTTCCAGTGTAGATCAGAGTCTACCTAACTACCAGTGGTGTTCCAGTGTAGATCAGAGTCTACCTAACTACCAGTGGTGTTCCAGTGTAGATCAGAGTCTACCTAACTACCAGTGGTGTTCCAGTGTAGATCAGAGTCTACCTAACTACCAGTGGTGTTCCAGTGTAGATCAGAGTCTACCTAACTACCAGTGGTGTTCCAGTGTAGATCAGAGTCTACCTAACTACCAGTGGTGTTCCAGTGTAGATCAGAGTCTACCTAACTACCAGTGGTGTTCCAGTGTAGATCAGAGTCTACCTAACTACCAGTGGTGTTCCAGTGTAGATCAGAGTCTACCTAACTACCAGTGGTGTTCCAGTGTAGATCAGAGTCTACCTAACTACCAGTGGTGTTCCAGTGTAGATCAGAGTCTACCTAACTACCAGTGGTGTTCCAGTGTAGATCAGAGTCTACCTAACTACCAGTGGTGTTCCAGTGTAGATCAGAGTCTACCTAACTACCAGTGGTGTTCCAGTGTAGATCAGAGTCTACCTAACTACCAGTGGTGTTCCAGTGTAGATCAGAGTCTACCTAACTACCAGTGGTGTTCCAGTGTAGATCAGAGTCTACCTAACTACCAGTGGTGTTCCAGTGTAGATCAGAGTCTACCTAACTACCAGTGGTGTTCCAGTGTAGATCAGAGTCTACCTAACTACCAGTGGTGTTCCAGTGTAGATCAGAGTCTACCTAACTACCAGTGGTGTTCCAGTGTAGATCAGAGTCTACCTAACTACCAGTGGTGTTCCAGTGTAGATCAGAGTCTACCTAACTACCAGTGGTGTTCCAGTGTAGATCAGAGTCTACCTAACTACCAGTGGTGTTCCAGTGTAGATCAGAGTCTACCTAACTACCAGTGGTGTTCCAGTGTAGATCAGAGTCTACCTAACTACCAGTGGTGTTCCAGTGTAGATCAGAGTCTACCTAACTACCAGTGGTTTTCCAGTGTAGATCAGATTCTACCTAACTACCAGTGGTGTTCCAATGTAGATCAGAGTCTACCTAACTACCAGTGGTGTTCCAGTGTAGATCAGAGTCTGCCTAACTACCAGTGGTGTTCCAATGTAGATCAGAGTCTACCTAACTACCAGTGGTGTTCCAGTGTAGATCAGAGTCTACCAAACTACCAGTGGTGTTCCAGTGTAGATCAGAGTCTACCTATCTACCAGTGGTGTTCCAGTGTAGATCAGAGTCTACCTAACTACCAGTGGTGTTCCAGTGTAGATCAGAGTCTACCTAACTACCAGTGGTGTTCCAGTGTAGATCAGAGTCTACCTAACTACCAGTGGTGTTCCAGTGTAGATCAGAGTCTACCTAACTACCAGTGGTGTTCCAGTGTAGATCAGATTCTACCTAACTACCAGTGGTGTTCCAGTGTAGATCAGATTCTACCTAACTACCAGTGGTGTTCCAGTGTAGATCAGATTCTACCTAACTACCAGTGGTGTTCCAGTGTAGATCAGAGTCTACCTAACTACCAGTGGTGTTCCAGTGTAGATCAGAGTCTACCTAACTACCAGTGGTGTTCCAGTGTAGATCAGATTCTACCTAACTACCAGTGGTGTTCCAGTGTAGATCAGAGTCTACCTAACTACCAGTGGTGTTCCAGTGTAGATCAGAGTCTACCTAACTACCAGTGGTGTTCCAGTGTAGATCAGAGTCTACCTAACTACCAGTGGTGTTCCAGTGTAGATCAGAGTCTACCTAACTACCAGTGGTGTTCCAGTGTAGATCAGAGTCTACCTAACTACCAGTGGTGTTCCAGTGTAGATCAGAGTCTACCTAACTACCAGTGGTGTTCCAGTGTAGATCAGAGTCTACCTAACTACCAGTGGTGTTCCAGTGTAGATCAGAGTCTACCTAACTACCAGTGGTGTTCCAGTGTAGATCAGAGTCTACCTAACTACCAGTGGTGTTCCAGTGTAGATCAGAGTCTACCTAACTACCAGTGGTGTTCCAGTGTAGATCAGAGTCTACCTAACTACCAGTGGTGTTCCAGTGTAGATCAGATTCTACCTAACTAGCAGTGGTGTTCCAGTGTAGATCAGAGTCTACCTAACTACCAGTGGTGTTCCAGTGTAGATCAGAGTCTACCTAACTAGCAGTGGTGTTCCAGTGTAGATCAGAGTCTACCTAACTACCAGTGGTGTTCCAGTGTAGATCAGATTCTACCTAACTACCAGTGGTGTTCCAGTGTAGATCAGAGTCTACCTAACTACCAGTGGTGTTCCAGTGTAGATCAGAGTCTACCTAACTACCAGTGGTGTTCCAGTGTAGATCAGAGTCTACCTAACTACCAGTGGTGTTCCAGTGTAGATCAGAGTCTACCTAACTACCAGTGGTGTTCCAGTGTAGATCAGAGTCTACCTAACTACCAGTGGTGTTCCAGTGTAGATCAGATTCTACCTAACTACCAGTGGTGTTCCAGTGTAGATCAGATTCTACCTAACTACCAGTGGTGTTCCAGTGTAGATCAGATTCTACCTAACTACCAGTGGTGTTCCAGTGTAGATCAGAGTCTACCTAACTACCAGTGGTGTTCCAGTGTAGATCAGATTCTACCTAACTACCAGTGGTGTTCCAGTGTAGATCAGATTCTACCTAACTACCAGTGGTGTTCCAGTGTAGATCAGAGTCTACCTAACTACCAGTGGTGTTCCAGTGTAGATGCGAGTCTACCTAACTACCAGTGGTGTTCCAGTGTAGATCAGAGTCTACTTAACTACCAGTGGTGTTCCAGTGTAGATCAGAGTCTACCTAACTACCAGTGGTGCTCCAGTGTAGATCAGAGTCTACCTAACTACCAGTGGTGCTCCAGTGTAGATCAGAGTCTACCTAACTACCAGTGGTGTTCCAGTGCAGATCAGAGTCTACCTAACTACCAGTGGTTTTCCAGTGTAGATCAGAGTCTACCTAACTACCAGTGGTGTTCCAGTGTAGATCAGAGTCTACCTAACTACCAGTGGTGTTCCAGTGTAGATCAGAGTCTACCTAACTACCAGTGGTGTTCCAGTGTAGATCAGAGTCTACTTAACTACCAGTGGTTTTCCAGTGTAGATCAGAGTCTACCTAACTACCAGTGGTGTTCCAGTGTAGATCAGAGTCTACCTAACTACCAGTGGTGTTCCAGTGTAGATCAGAGTCTACCTAACTACCAGTGGTGTTCCAGTGTAGATCAGAGTCTACCTAACTACCAGTGGTGTTCCAGTGTAGATCAGAGTCTACCTAACTACCAGTGGTGTTCCAAGTGTAGATCAGAGTCTACCTAACTACCAGTGGTGTTCCAGTGTAGATCAGAGTCTACCTAACTACCAGTGGTGTTCCAGTGTAGATCAGAGTCTACCTAACTACCAGTGGTGTTCCAGTGTAGATCAGAGTCTACCTAACTACCAGTGGTGTTCCAGTGTAGATCAGAGTCTACCTAACTACCAGTGGTGTTCCAGTGTAGATCAGAGTCTACCTAACTACCAGTGGTGTTCCAGTGTAGATCAGAGTCTACCTAACTACCAGTGGTGTTCCAGTGTAGATCAGAGTCTACCTAACTACCAGTGGTGTTCCAGTGTAGATCAGAGTCTACTTAACTACCAGTGGTTTTCCAGTGTAGATCAGAGTCTACCTAACTACCAGTGGTGTTCCAGTGTAGATCAGAGTCTACCTAACTACCAGTGGTGTTCCAGTGTAGATCAGAGTCTACCTAACTACCAGTGGTGTTCCAGTGTAGATCAGAGTCTACCTAACTACCAGTGGTGTTCCAGTGTAGATCAGATTCTACCTAACTACCAGTGGTGTTCCAGTGTAGATCAGATTCTACCTAACTACCAGTGGTGTTCCAGTGTAGATCAGATTCTACCTAACTACCAGTGGTGTTCCAGTGTAGATCAGAGTCTACCTAACTACCAGTGGTGTTCCAGTGTAGATCAGATTCTACCTAACTACCAGTGGTGTTCCAGTGTAGATCAGATTCTACCTAACTACCAGTGGTGTTCCAGTGTAGATCAGAGTCTACCTAACTACCAGTGGTGTTCCAGTGTAGATCAGAGTCTACCTAACTACCAGTGGTGTTCCAGTGTAGATCAGAGTCTACCTAACTACCAGTGGTGTTCCAATGTAGATCAGAGTCTACCTAACTACCAGTGGTGTTCCAGTGTAGATCAGAGTCTACCTAACTACCAGTGGTGTTCCAGTGTAGATCAGAGTCTACCTAACTACCAGTGGTGTTCCAGTGTAGATCAGAGTCTACCTAACTACCAGTGGTGTTCCAGTGTAGATCAGAGTCTACTTAACTACCAGTGGTGTTCCAGTGTAGATCAGAGTCTACCTAACTACCAGTGGTGTTCCAGTGTAGATCAGAGTCTACCTAACTACCAGTGGTGTTCCAGTGTAGATCAGAGTCTACCTAACTACCAGTGGTGTTCCAGTGTAGATCAGAGTCTACCTAACTACCAGTGGTGTTCCAGTGTAGATCAGATTCTACCTAACTACCAGTGGTGTTCCAGTGTAGATCAGAGTCTGCCTAACTACCTGTGGTGTTCCAATGTAGATCAGAGTCTACCTAACTACCAGTGGTGTTCCAGTGTAGATCAGAGTCTACCTAACTACCAGTGGTGCTCCAGTGTAGATCAGAGTCTACCTAACTACCAGTGGTGCTCCAGTGTAGATCAGAGTCAACCTAACTACCAGTGGTGTTCCAGTGCAGATCAGAGTCTACCTAACTACCAGTGGTGTTCCAGTGTAGATCAGAGTCTACCTAACTACCAGTGGTGTTCCAGTGTAGATCAGAGTCTACCTAACTACCAGTGGTGTTCCAGTGTAGATCAGAGTCTACTTAACTACCAGTGGTTTTCCAGTGTAGATCAGAGTCTACCTAACTACCAGTGGTGTTCCAGTGTAGATCAGAGTCTACCTAACTACCAGTGGTGTTCCAGTGTAGATCAGAGTCTACCTAACTACCAGTGGTGTTCCAGTGTAGATCAGAGTCAACCTTACTACCAGTGGTGTTCCAGTGTAGATCAGAGTCTACCTAACTACCAGTGGTGTTCCAGTGTAGATCAGAGTCTACCTAACTACCAGTGGTGTTCCAGTGTAGATCAGATTCTACCTAACTAGCAGTGGTGTTCCAGTGTAGATCAGAGTCTACCTAACTACCAGTGGTGTTCCAGTGTAGATCAGATTCTACCTAACTACCAGTGGTGTTCCAGTGTAGATCAGAGTCTACCTAACTACCAGTGGTGTTCCAGTGTAGATCAGAGTCTACCTAACTACCAGTGGTGTTCCTGTGTAGATCAGAGTCTACCTAACTACCAGTGGTGTTCCAGTGTAGATCAGAGTCTACCTAACTACCAGTGGTGTTCCAGTGTAGATCAGAGTCTACCTAACTACCAGTGGTGTTCCAGTGTAGATCAGAGTCTACCTAACTACCAGTGGTGTTCCAGTGTAGATCAGAGTCTACCTAACTACCAGTGGTGTTCCAGTGTAGATCAGAGTCTACCTAACTACCAGTGGTGTTCCAGTGTAGATCAGAGTCTACCTAACTACCAGTGGTGTTCCAGTGTAGATCAGAGTCTACCTAACTACCAGTGGTGTTCCAGTGTAGATCAGATTCTACCTAACTACCAGTGGTGTTCCAGTGTAGATCAGATTCTACCTAACTACCAGTGGTGTTCCAGTGTAGATCAGATTCTACCTAACTACCAGTGGTGTTCCAGTGTAGATCAGAGTCTACCTAACTACCAGTGGTGTTCCAGTGTAGATCAGATTCTACCTAACTACCAGTGGTGTTCCAGTGTAGATCAGATTCTACCTAACTACCAGTGGTGTTCCAGTGTAGATCAGAGTCTACCTAACTACCAGTGGTGTTCCAGTGTAGATCAGAGTCTACCTAACTACCAGTGGTGTTCCAGTGTAGATCAGAGTCTACTTAACTACCAGTGGTGTTCCAGTGTAGATCAGAGTCTACCTAACTACCAGTGGTGCTCCAGTGTAGATCAGAGTCTACCTAACTACCAGTGGTGCTCCAGTGTAGATCAGAGTCTACCTAACTACCAGTGGTGTTCCAGTGCAGATCAGAGTCTACCTAACTACCAGTGGTTTTCCAGTGTAGATCAGAGTCTACCTAACTACCAGTGGTGTTCCAGTGTAGATCAGAGTCTACCTAACTACCAGTGGTGTTCCAGTGTAGATCAGAGTCTACCTAACTACCAGTGGTGTTCCAGTGTAGATCAGAGTCTACTTAACTACCAGTGGTTTTCCAGTGTAGATCAGAGTCTACCTAACTACCAGTGGTGTTCCAGTGTAGATCAGAGTCTACCTAACTACCAGTGGTGTTCCAGTGTAGATCAGAGTCTACCTAACTACCAGTGGTGTTCCAGTGTAGATCAGAGTCTACCTAACTACCAGTGGTGTTCCAGTGTAGATCAGAGTCTACCTAACTACCAGTGGTGTTCCAATGTAGATCAGAGTCTACCTAACTACCAGTGGTGTTCCAGTGTAGATCAGAGTCCACCTAACTACCAGTTGTGTTCCAGTGTAGATCAGAGTCTACCTAACTACCAGTGGTGTTCCAGTGTAGATCAGAGTCTACCTAACTACCAGTGGTGCTCCAGTGTAGATCAGAGTCTACCTAACTACCAGTGGTGTTCCAGTGTAGATCAGAGTCTACCCAACTACCAGTGGTGTTCCAGTGTAGATCAGAGTCTACCTAACTACCAGTGGTGTTCCAGTGTAGATCAGAGTCTACCTAACTACCAGTGGTGTTCCAGTGTAGATCAGAGTCTACTTAACTACCAGTGGTTTTCCAGTGTAGATCAGAGTCTACCTAACTACCAGTGGTGTTCCAGTGTAGATCAGAGTCTACCTAACTACCAGTGGTGTTCCAGTGTAGATCAGAGTCTACCTAACTACCATGGGCCAACACTGAGTCTGATAAGATCTGTCACATGGGCCAACATTGAGTATACAACGCATTAGGTACACCTGCTCTTTCCATGACAGACTGACCAGGTGAATCCAGGTGAAAGCTATGATCCCTTATTGATGTCACTTGTTAAATCCACTTCAAATATTGTAGTTGAAGGGGAGGAGACGGGTTAAAGAATGATTTTCAAGCCTTGAGACAATTGAGACATGGATTGTATGTGTGCCATTCAGAGGGTGAACGGGCAAGACAAAATATTTAAGTGCCTTTGAACAGGGTATGGTAGTAGGTGCCTGGCTCACCGGTTTGAGTGTGTCAAGAACTGCAAAACTGCTGGGTTTTTCACACTGAACAGGTTCCTGTGTGTATCAAGAATGGTCCACCACCCAAAGGACATCCAGCCAACTTGACACAACTGTGGGAAGCATTGTAGTCAAAATGGGCCAGCATCCCTGTGGAATGCTTTCGACACCGTGTAGTCCATGTCTCGACGAATCGAGGCTGTTCTGAGGGCCAAATGGGGTGCAGCTCAATATAATGCTTTGTTCACACAGTGTATAGTAGGCTGCATAGATAGTCAATGAGCCACAGAATAACAACGCAGTCTGTCTGCAGTGTGCTGAGGTAAACAGAGGCACTAGGCTGTACTAGACATCTAGCCACTGTCTGTAACAACCACAATAATCACCAGCAGTGGGTGTTGAATACAGATGGAGAAATACAATAAAATGTTATTGGTCACGTCTACATGGTTAGCAGATGTTATTGTGAGTGTGGTGAAATGCTTATGCTTCTAGATCTGACATTGCAGCAGTATCTAACAAGTTAATATCTAACAATTCCACAACAAAACCTAATACACACAATCTAGTAAAGGAATGGGATAAGAATATATAAGTACAAAATATATGGATGAGCAGTGACAGAGCGGCTAAGATGCAATAGATAGTAAAGAATAGATAGTAAAGGATACAGTATACATACATATACATATGAGATGAGTAATGTGAGATATGTAAACATTCATGATGGCTGTTTAACAATCTGATGGCCTTGAGATAGAACTTGTTTTTCATTATCTCGATCCCAGCTTTGATGCACCTGTACTGACCTCGCCTTCTGGATGGAAGCGGGATGAACAGGTAGTGGCTTGGGTGGTTGTTGTCCTTGATGATCTTTTTGGCCTTCCTGTGACATCGGGTGGATTAGGTGTCCTAGAGGGCAGGTAGTTTGCCCCCGATGATGCGTTGTGCAGACCGCACCACCCTCTGGAGAGCCTTGTGGTTGTGGGCGGTGCAGTTGCCGTACCAGGCGGTGATACAGCCCGACAGGATGCTCTCGATTGTGCATCTGTAAAATTTTGTGAGTGTTTTTGGTGACAAGCCGAATTTCTAATGCTCCTGAGGTTGAAGAGACGCTGCTGCTCCTTCTTCACCACGCTGTCTGTGTGGGTGGACCAATTCAGTTTGTCCGTGATGTGTACACCGAGGAACTTAAAACTTTCCACCTTCTCCACTACTGTCCCGTCGATGTGGATAGGGGGGTGCTCCCTCTGCTGTTTCCTGAAGTTATTTTCCTGACACCACACTCCGAGGGCCCTCACCTCCTCCCTGTAGGCTGTCTTGTCATTTTCGGTAATCAAACCTACCACTGTAGTGTCATCTGCAAACTTGATGCTTAAGTTGGAGGTGTGCATGGCCACGCAGTCGTGGGTGAGCAGGGAGTACAGGAGAGGGCTGAGAACGCACCCTTGTGGGGCCCCAGTGTTGAGGATCAGGGGGGTGGAGATGTTGTTACCTACCCTCACCACCAGGGGGCGGCCCGTCAGGATGTCCAGGACCCAGTTTCACAGGGCGGGGTCGAGGCCCAGGGTCTCGAGCTTAATGATGAGTTTGGAGGGTACTATGGTGTTGAATGATGAGCTGTAGTCAGTGAACAGCATTCTTACATAGGTATTCCTCTTGTACAGATGAGATAGGGCAGTGTGCAGTGTGATGGTGATTGCATCGTCTGTGGACCTATTGGGGTGGTAAGCAAATTGAATTGGGTCTAGGGTATCAGGTAGGGTGGAGGTGATATGGTCCTTGACTAGTCTCTCAAAGCACTTTATGGTGACAGAAGTGAGTGGTACGGGGCGGTAGTCATTTAGTTCAGTTACCTTTGCTTTTTTGGGTACAGGAACAATGGTGGCCATCTTGAAGCATGTGGGTACAGCAGACTGGGATAGGGATTGATTGAATATGTCCTGAAACACACCAGCCAGCTGGTCTGCGCATGTTCTGAGGACGCAGCTAGGGATGCCGTCTGGGCCTGCAGCCTTGCGAGGGTTAACACTTTTAAATGTTTTACTCACGTTGACCATGGAGAAGGAGAGCCCACAGTCTTTGGTAGCGGGCCGCATCGGTGGCACTGTATTGTCATCAAAGCGCGCAAGTTTATTAATTTGCCTGGAAGCGTTGATGCCTCCGACAGGGCTGTAATCCGTGATTGTCTGTAGAACCTGCCCCATACGTCTCGTGTTTGAGCCGTTGTATTGCGACTCCACTTTGTCTCTATACTGAAACTTTGCTTGTTTGATTGCCTTACGGATGGAATAACTACACTGTTTTATATTCGGCCATATTCCCAGTTGCCTTGCCATGATTAAATGCGGTGGTACAGTACGTGCTTTCAGCTTTTTGCGCGAATGCTGCCATCAATCCACGGTTTCTGGTTCGGGAAGGTTTTCATTGTCAAAGTGGGTACAACATCTCCTATACACTTCCTTATATACTCGCTCACCGAGTCAGCGTATACATCAATGTTGTTCTCTGAGGCTACCCGTAACTTATCCCAGTCCAGGTGATCGAAGCAATCTTGAAGCGTGGAATCCGATTGGTCAGACCAGTGTTGGATAGACTTTAAACCTCTTTGGGCTGCAGGGGCAGTATTGAGTAGCCTGGATAAAAGGTGCCCATTTCAAATGGCCTCGTACTCAATTCTTGCTCGTACAATATGCATATTATTATTACTATTGGATAGAAAACACTCTCTAGTTTCTAAAACCGTTTGAATTATATCTGTGAGTAAAACAGAACTCATTTTGCAGCAAACTTCCTGACAGGAAGTGGAAAATCTGAAATCGATGCTCTGTTCTAGGGCCTGCCTATAAATGTGCTTGATATTTATTAGTATACATGCACTTCATACGCCTTCCACTAGATGTCAACAGGCAGAAGAAATGGAGTGTATAACATGATCTGAGGTCGAATAAAAGCTCTTGGCATGACGTGACCCCAATTTCCTGTTTTCTGGAGCGCGCGAGAAGGGACCTGGTATTGCCTTCTGTAAAGCTGTCGTTATAGACGACTAATATCTCCGGCTTTGATTTTATTTGATACATGTGACAATATCATCGTAAAGTATGTTTTTTCAATATAGTTTTATTAGATTATTGAAATTTTTTCGGGACGTTAGGTGTGTTGCTTTGTCTGCGTTTGTTCAGGAAGGAGAGCTTCGCGCCACTTTGCTAGCTTTCCGTGCTAATTGACTGGAGAAGAGGACATTCTAAATCCAAACAACGATTGTTCTGGACAAAGGACCCCTTGTACAACATTCTGATGGAAGATCATCAAAAGTAGGACCCATTTTATGATGCTATTTCATATATCTGTCGAACATCTGAACTAGTAGTTTGCGCCCAGATTTTGGGCACGCTCTCGCCATAACGTAAACTGCATGTCGTAATGAAGTTATTTTTAGAATTCTAACACGGCGATTGCATTAAGAACTAGTGTATCTATCATTTCCTATACAACATGTATTTTTTAGTAATGTTTATGAATAGTTATTTGGTCAGAATATGTGAGTGTCAGAAAAATATCCAGACGTTGTGGGAAAAAGATGCTACGTTAGCACAATGTATAACCAATGATTTCAGCTCTAAATATGCACATTTTCGAACAAAACATAAGTGTATGTATAACCTGATGTTATAGGACTGTCATCTGATGAAGCTTATCAAGGTTAGTCAAAAATCATATATCTTTTGCTGGTTTGTTACGATCGCTAACTTTTGCTGCTGGTAAATGGCTTGTGTTTCTGGCTATTGTGGTAAGCTAATATAATGCAATATTGTGTTTTTGCTGAAAAACACTTAAAAAATCTGAAATATTGGCTGGATTCACAAGATGCTTGTCTTTCATTTGCTGTACACCATGCATTTTTCAGAAATGTTTTATGATGAGTATTTAGGTATTCCACGTTGGTCTCTATAATTACTCTGGCTGCTTCGGTGCTATTTCTGACGGTAGCTGTGATGGTAGCTGCAATGTAAAACTGATTTATACCTCAAATATGCACATTTTTCGAACAAAACAGATTTATTGCATAACATGTTATAAGACTGTCATCTGATGAAGTTGTTTCTTGGTTAGTTTGGTTGGTTCTTGGTTAGTTAGGTTGGTTTTGTGCATGCTACCTGTGCTGTGAAAAATGTCTGTCCTTTTTTGTATTTGGTGGTGAGCTAACATAAATATACGTGGTGTTTTCGCTGTAAAACATTTTAAAAATCGGACATGTTGGCTGGATTCACAAGATGTTTATCTTTCATTTGCTATATTGGACTTGTTAATGTGTGAAAGTTAAATATTTCTAAAAAATATCTTTTGAATTTCGCGCCCTGCACTTGAGCTGGCTGTTGTCATAAGTGTACCGACCTCGGGCTTGCAGCCCAAAGAAGTTAAGCACGGGCGCTTCCTGTTTTAGTTTCTGCCTATAGGCGGGGAGCAACAAGATGGAGTCATGGTCAGATTTGCCAAAAGGAGGGCCTTGTATGCATTGCGGAAGTTAGAGTAGTAATGGTCGAGCGTGTTACTCGCTAGAGCATTCGATATGCTGATAGAATTTAGGTAGCCTTGTTCTCAAATTAGCTTTGTTAAAATCCACAGCTACCATAAATGCAGCCTCAGGGTATATGGTTTCCAGTTTGCATAAAGTCCAGTGAAGTTCCTTGATGGCCGTCTTGGTATCTGCTTGCGGGGGGATATACACGGCTGTGACGATAACCGAGGAGAGTTCTCTTGGGAGATAATATGGTCAGCATTTGATTGTGAGAAATTCTAGGTCAGGTGAACAAAAGGACTTGAGTTCCTGTATGTTGTTACAATTACACCATGAGTCATGAAACATACACCCCCGACTTTCTTCTTACTGGAGAGATGTTTATACCTGTCGGCGCGATGCACTGACAATCCCGTTGGCTGTACTGACTCCGACATCATGTCCCAGGTAAGCCATGTTTCTGTGAAACAGAGTATGTTACCATCCCGGATATCTCTTTGGAAAACAACTCTTGCCCGACAACTGAAACTGGACATTAAGAGTAATATACTCGGAAGCGGTGGGTGGTGTGCATCTGAAGCCTCATTAGAAGAACGCTCTGGCATAAAAACAGTCCTCTGACTGCGTTGTTTTGGGTCGGTCTCTGGAATCAATTCAAATGCTCAAGGAGGTGCAGACAAAGGATCCGCTTTGGGAAAGTCTTATTTAAGCATCAGCTGTCGGAGCAGCTTACCGATCACTGTAATCTGTAAATAGCACACCCAACTACCTCATCCCCATATTGTTACTTATCCTCTTGCTCCTTTGCACGCCAGTATCTCTACTTGCACATAATCATCTGCACATCTATCACTCCAGTGTTAATACTAAATTGTAATTATTTCGCCTCTATGGCCTATTTATTGCCCTACCTCCCTACTCTTCTACATTTGCACACACTGTACATAGATTGTTCTATTGTGTTATTGACTGTACGTTTGTTTATGTGTAACTCTGTGTTGTTGTTTTTGTCGCACTGCTTTGCTTTATCTTGGCCAGGTCGCAGTTGTCAATGAGAACTTGTTCTCAACTGGCCTACCTGGTTAAATAAAGGTGAAATAAAAAAAATAAAAAAATATTCCTGGTCGTAATTCTGGTTGTGCTGGTAAGTTGACGTCTCTCTGATATCCAATAGCTCTTCCTGGCTGTATGTAATAACACTTTTTTTTTATATATATATTTTTTTATTTTATCCCATTTTCTCCCCAATTTTCGTGGTATCCAATCGCTAGTAATTACTACCTTGTCTCATCGCTACAACTCCCGTACGGGCTCGGGAGAGACGAAGGTCGAAAGCCATGCGTCCTCCGAAGCACAACCCAACCAGCCGTACTGCTTCTTAACACAGCGCGCCTCCAACCCGGAAGCCAGCCGCACCAATGTGTCGGAGGAAACACCGTGTACCTGGCCCCCTTGGTTGGCGCGCACTGCGCCCGGCCCGCCACAGGAGTCGCTGGAGCGCGATGAGACAAGGATATCCCTACCGGCCAAACCCTCCCTAACCCGGACGACGCTATGCCAATTGTGCGTCGCCCCACGGACCTCCCGGTCGCGGCCGGCTGCGACAGAGCCTGGGCGCGAACCCAGAGACTCTGGTGGCGCAGTTAGCACTGCGATGCAGTGCCCTAGACCACTGCGCCACCCGGGAGGCCCCTGTATGTAATAACACTTAAGGTTTTATGGGCTAACAATGTAAGAAATAATACATGAAAAAGCAAAACACAGCACAGTTATCTAAGGACTAGAAGTGAAGCATTGAAATCCTACATTAAAAGCATCTTGAAAAAGTGTTTCTTCAGGATATTAAAGAGGCCCTGAATCTGCCTGATCTCCTCTGGAAGACCAAATTCTATGGGTCCTAATGGCAAATGTCTAGTCTCTTTTCATTTTCAATCTAGACTTTGAAATGGTCAACAGTGGCCTGCCAGAGGATCTCAGGCTGTGTCCTGGCTCGTCAGGAGATGAATGGTCTACAGTTGTCACGACTTCCACCTAGGTCGGCTCCTCTCCTTGTTCGGGCGACGTTCGGCGTTCAACGTCGCCGGCTTTCTAGCCATCGCCGCTCCATTTTTCATATATTCATTTGTCTTGTCTTGTTTTCATACACACCTGGTTTTCATTTCCCTAATCAATCTAATTGTATTTAACCCTCTGTTTCCCATCATGTTTTGTGTGTAATTGTTTTAATGTCAAGCGATGTTCTTTAGCGCTGTACTTTATTATTCCTTTTTTTTGAGCGTGTTAGTTTTGGGACTATAATAAAGTACGCTTTATTTAATCATCCTCTGCTCTCCTGCACCTGACTTCGCCATTATACACACCTGGCCCACCAATTGGCCCAATATAGCCTCATGTGTTATTTATGTTTTAACCTTTATTTAACTAGGCAAGTCAGTTAAGAACAAATTCTTAATTACAATGATGACCAAGGAACAGTGGGTTAACTGCCTTGTTCAGGAGCAGAACCTTGTCAGCTCGGGGATTCGAAGTTGCAAGCTTTTGGTTACTAGCCCAACGCTCTAACCACGAGGCTACCCTGCCGTCCCTGCTTTTTAATTATTTGTTACTTATATTTTAAATGATTTACTTATCAAATGTTTTTACTTAACACTTATTTTTCATAAAACTGCATTGTTGTTTAAGGGCTTGTAAGTAATAATTTCACTGTAAGGTCTACACCTGTTGTATTCGGCGCATGTAACAAATACAATTTGATTTGATTTGACACGCTTATTATTTGAGCTTACTCAGAAACGCTTTAGTTAACTAGCATAGACCTACTATTTATTAATTTAACTAGTACAGGCAAACTATGTATTTAACTAGTATAGGCCTACTATTAATTTAACTAGTATAAACCTACTATTTATTTATTTAACTAGTACAGGCCTACTAATTTATTTAACTAGTATAGGCCTACTATTTATTTAGTTAACTAGTATAGGCCTACTTTTTATTTAGTTAACTCGTATATGTCTACTATGTATTTAGTTAACTAGTATAGGCCTACCATTTATTTAACTATTTATTAGCCTACTATTTATTTATTTAACTAGTATAAACCTACTATTTATTTATTTAACTAGTATAAACCTACTATTTATTTAACTAGTATAGGCTTACTATATATTTATTTAACTAGTATAAACCTACTATTTATTTAGTTAACTAGTACAGGCCTACTATTTATTTATTTAACTAGTATAGGCCTACTATTTATTTTGTTAACTAGTATAGACCTACTATTTATTTTGTTAACTAGTATAAACCTACTATTTATTTAGTAAACTAGAACAGGCCTACTATTTATTTAACTAGTATAGACCTACTATTTATTTAACTAGTATAGAACTACTATATATTTATTTAACTAGTATAAACCTACTATTTATTTAGTTAACTAGTATAGGCCTACCTATATATTTATTTAACTAGTACAAACCTACTATTTATTTAGTTAACTAGTACAGGCCTACTATTTTTTTATTTAGTATAGGCCTACTATTTATTTAGTTAACTAGTATAGACGTACTATTTATTTAGTTAACTAGTATAGGCCTACTATTTATTTATTTAACTAGTATAAATCTACTATTTATTTAGTTAACTAGTATAAACATACTATTTATTTAGTTAACTAGTACAGGCCTACTATTTATTTATTTAACTAGTACAGGCCTACTATATATTTATTTAACTAGTACAAACCTACTATTTATTTTGTTAACTAGTATAGACCTACTATTTATTTAGTTAACTAGTATAAACCTACTATTTATTTAGTTAACTCGTACAGGCCTACTATTTATTTAACTAGTATAGACATACTATTTATTTAACTAGTATAGGCCTACTATTTATTTAGTTAACTAGTACAGGCCTACTATTTATTTAGTTAACTAGTACAGGCCTATTATTTATTTAACTAGTATATGCCTACTATTTATTTATTTAACTAGTTTAGTCCTACTATTTATTTATTTAACTAGTATAGACCTACTATTTATTTAGTTAACTAGTATAGGCCAACTATTTATTAATTTAACTATTATCAACCTACAATTTATTAATTTAATTAGTACAGGTCTACTATTTATTTAACTAGTATAGGCCTACTATTTATTTATTTAACTAGTTTAGGCCAGCCTGAAACTCTTTCTAAAGACTGTTGACATCTAGTGGAAGCCATAGGAACTGCAATCAGGGAGGATTTCACCCTAAAATAAAAGTCCTAGCCATTGAAATCAGTGTTATGCAGATTTTTTTTTTTGGGGGGGGGGGGGGGGGGGGGTGGTTTGTCCTCGGGGTTTCGCCTGCCATATCAGTTCTGTTATACTCACAGACATTATTTTAACAGTTTTAGAAACTTTAGAGTGTTTTCTATCCAGATCTATTATATGCATATTCTAGCTTCTGGGCCTGAGTAGCAGCCAATTTACTTTGGGCGCGCTTTTCATCCGGACGTCAAAATACCGTTAGAGATCAATATACGCAGCTGCTGAAGTTAAATATCAATATAAGGAGCTGCTGAAGATATAGATCAATATAAGGAGCTGCTGAAGTTATAGATCAATATACGGAGCTGCTGAAGATATAGATCAATATACCGTCAACGAGGACATTAATGAGGAAGCCTACTGATCGCCAGCAGGCCACGTCAACAAGTGGAACATACCATTTATTTAGGCCTACATTGTGCATTTTCCTACGGGTTTGAAATGCTTTTAAAACAATGTGAATTTAAATTCCAACTCCACTCGTTGTATGATGTTTATTTTTACATCTCAATTCCGAAGGCTGTGAGCACCTCACTGACAAAATAAATGGGCCCATCCATGGAAATGCCCGTCCAACTGATTTGTTCTGGCGCCGGGTCTGGGTTATCTACTCAACACAAGAGGGCCAGGGTTAGGGCCCCTCGCAGCAGACAGCACTGTAGTGTTTAGTGTGGAGTGTGTATGTACTCACCACATCAGGGTCAGGGTTAGGGCCCCTTGCAGCAGACAGCACTGTAGTGTAGTGTTTAGTGTGGAGTGTGTATGTACTCACCACATCAGGGTCAGGGTTAGGGCCCCTTGCAGCAGACAGGAGGACCAGAGGAAGGGTGACAGGAGGTGTAGGGACGATGAAGCTCTGCCCACTGGGACATCTGCCCTATGGGGCTCTGCTGAGGGAGGGGCCGGGGAAGGGGTGGTCTCTGGAACACAGCCAATCACAACACAGCCAAATATAACATAACAAGTCAGATACACATATCCAATCAGAACATAGCAGGTTAAAACACAGCCAATAAGAAGCCAACAGAAGATGGCAGGACATGTCTGACCATTGTTCTGTTCTGACATTGCACTTAGATATATCCATATAGCTCCATACAGTATATCTACAGCCACTATCCACTTGTCAACATATCCAATAACTCAATAAAGACAGCAGGGCATGCCAAGACATCTTCTACCAGAGCAGAACATGACAGAACATCTTCTACCAGAGAAGAACATGACAGAACATCTTCTAGCAGAGCAGAACATGACAGGAAATCTTCTACCAGAGAAGAACATGACAGAACATCTTCTTCCAGAGCAGAACATGACAGAGCATCTTCTACCAGAGAAGAACATGACAGAACATCTTCTAGCAGAGCAGAACATGACAGAACATCTTCTACCAGAGCAGAACATGACAGAACATCTTCTAGAAGAGCAGAACATGACATAACCTCTTCTTCCAGAGCAGAACATGACAGAGCATCTTCTACCAGAGCAGAACATGACAGAACATCTTCTAGCAAAGCAAAACATGACAGGACATCTTCTACCAGAGCAGAACATGACAGAGCATCTTCTAGAGGAGCTGAACATGACAGGACATCTTCTACCAGAGCAGAACATGACAGAGCATCTTCTACCAGAGCAGAACATGACAGAACATCTTCTACCAGAGCAGAACTTACAGTAGCCTAGATAGCGACCTCAACCCAACACCGAGCAACCTCTTCAAGATGTTAGGATCTCTTGCCGTAAAGGCTAAGGTGATGGGTTGACAGTAGCTGGACCAGGGTTTGAGTCCCAGTCAGGGCTATCCCCCAAATGTCATACAATACCTAAAATCAAATCAAATGTTATTTGTCACATGCTTGGTAAACAACAAATGTAAATGCTTACTTAAAACTTCTTGTCAATATGGGGCGCTGTTTCCACTTTGGAAAAAATCGTGCCCAAATTAAACTGCCTCGTACTCTATTCTAGATCGTACAATATGCATATTATTATTACTATTGGATGGAAAACACTCTCAAGTTTCTAAAACTGTTTGAATTATATCTGTGAGTAAAACAGAACTCATTTTGCAGCAAACTTCCAGACAGGAAGTGAAAAATCTGAAAACGATGCTCTGTTCCAATGCCTGCCTATTGAATTGCCTTATATTTATGGATATGCATGCACTGCATACGCCTTCCACTAGATGTCAACAGGCAGTGGAAGGTGGAATGGGGTGTCTAGCTTGATCTGAGGTCGAACAAGAGCTCTTGGAATGACGTGTCCAGAATTTCCTTTCTCTACCTAGGCGCGGGAAGCACCTCCCTATTGTCTTATGATAAGCGTTTGGTATACACGGCTAATATCTTCGGCTTTGTTTTTATTTGATACATATTAGAAAAACATCATAAAGTAGGTTTTTTCAACCGAGTTTCATCAGTTTATTCAACGTTTAATGGGACTTTTGGAGTTTTCCGTTCTCTGCGTCGAGAGAAATTGGGAACGTCATCAACATTGGCTAGCCTTGTGGAGTGAATTCGACAGGAGAGAAGGACATTCTAAAACCAAACAACGATTTATTCTGGACAAAGGACTCCTTGTACAAGATTCTGATGGAAGCTCAGCAAAAGTAAGAACAATTTATGATGTTATTTCGTATTTCTGTGGAAAATGTTGAGTCCTATTATCTGCGTTTTGGCGGGCGCTGTCTCGCTATAACGTAAGCTGTTTGTTATGGTAAAGTTATTTTAAAAAATCTAACACGGCGGTTGCATTAAGAACCAGTGTATCTTTCATTTGCTGTGCAACATGTATTTTTTAGTAAAGTTTATGATGAGTTATTTGGTCAGATTAGGTGAGTGTCCAAACTAGCTCCGGACATTCTGGTGAATCGATGATACATATTCACAATGTATAACCACGGTTTGCAGCTCTAAATATGCACATTTTCGAACAAAACATAAGTGTATTGTATAACCTGATGTTATAAGACTGTCATCTGATGAAGTTGGTCAAGGTTAGTGATTAATTCTATATCTTTTGCTGGTTTTTGCGATCGCTACCTTTTGCTGCTAATAAATGCATTTGTGTGTTTGGCTATTGTGGTAAGCTAATATAATGCTATATTGTGTTTTCGCTGTAAAACACTTAAAAAATCGGAAATATTGGCTGGATTCACAAGATGTTTATCTTTCATTTGCTGTACACCATGTATTTTTCATAAATCTTTTATGATGAGTATTTGGGTATTTCACGTTGCTCTCTGTAATTATTCTGGCTGCTTTGGTGATATTTTTGATGGTAGCTGCAATGTAAAACTATGATTTATACCTCAAATATGCACATTTTCGAACAAAACATACATTTATTGTATAACATGTTATAAGACTGTCATCTGATTAAGTTGTTTCTTGGTTAGTGTCTAATTATATCTCTATTTGGTCGGTTTTGTGATAGCTACCTATGCGGTAGAAAAATGGTGAAAATATGCGGTTGAGTCTTTTGCTATTGTGGTTAGCTAATAAAAATACATATTGTGTTTTCGCTGTAAAACATTTAAAAAATCGGAAATGATGGCTGGATTCACAAGATGTTTATCTTTCTGCTGTATTGGACTTGTGATTTCATGAAAATTATATTATATGATATCCCTGTCGCGTTAGGCTAGGCTATGCTAGTCAGCTTTTTTGATGAGAAGGATCCCGGATCCGGGAGAGAGAAGCGGTAGAGGTTAAAACTTCTTAGGGATAGGGGGCGACATTTTCACTTTTGGATGAATTGATGCCCAAATTAAATGGCCTCGTAATCTGTCCTAGATCATATGATATGCATATCATTATTACTATTGGATAGAAAACACTCTGAAGTTTCTAAAACTGTTTGAATTATATCTGTGAGTAAAACAGAACTCATATGGCAGGCAAACTTCCAAACAGGAAGTGAAAATTCTGAAATGGGTCGCTGTGAAAGGCATCGCCTATTCAAATGCCTTATATTTATGGATCTGTATGCACTTCATACGCCTTCCACTAGATGTCAACAGGCAGTGGAACGTGGAATGAAGCATATAGCTTCATGTGGGACCGAATGAGAGCCTTTGGAGTGACAGGTCAGGCAGATTGCCAGTTCTTGGCCAAGCACACAGGGCATGTGATGTCCTTGTCTGCAATGCGTTAGATAGACATGAAGAAATGCTCCGTCTGGGACGTTATTGGAAATATATGAGAAAAACATCCTGAAGATTGATTCTCAACTGAGTTTGACCAGTTTATTCGATTTGTAATATCACTTTTTGAAGTTTTCATTCATTAGCGTAAAGTTCGATGGACACGTGAACTACACATGCTAGCCAAAGTTGCTAATTCGACAGAAGTAATGGACATTATAAAACAAAAAAATGATTTATTGTGGAACTAGGATTCCTGGCACTGCATTCTGATGAAAGATCATCAAAGGTAAGGGAATATTTATGATGTAATCGTATTTCTGTTGACTCCAACATGGCGGAGAATGGCTGAGCGCTGTCTCAGATTATTGCATGCTGTGCTTTTTACTAAAGTTATTTTTTAAATCTAACACAGCGGTTGCATTAAGAACCAGTGTATCTTTAATTATATGTTAAACATGTATCTTTCATCAAAGTTTATGATGAGTATTTCTGTATTTCACGTTGCTATCTGTAATTACTTTCGCTATTTTGGAGCCATTTCTGAACATGGCGCCAATGTAAAACCACGATTTGTGGCTATAAATATACACATAATCGAACAAAACATACATTTATTGTATAACATGATGTCATATGTCATCTGATGAAGTTGTTCAAAGGTTAGTGATTCATTTTATCTCTATTTGTGGGTTTTGTGAAAGCTATCTTTTCTGTGAAAAAATGGCGGTGTGTTTTTGGATATTGTGGTGAGCTAACATAAATATATGTTGTGTTTTCGCTGTAAAACATTTTAAAAATCGGACATGTTGGCTGGATTCACAAGATGTTTATCTTTCATTTGCTGTATTGGACTTGTGATTTCATGAAATTATATGATATTATTTAAGGGCCAACGATACAGAGAGACTAACAGTGAAATGCTTACCGACGGGCCCTTCCCAACGATGGAGAGAGAAAGAAATTGAGAAATCATATAAAAATTAAAATGAATAAATCCACAATGAGTAACAATAAGTCGATGTGCAGGGGTACGAGGTAATTGAGGTAGATACACTTTGTGGCCAAAATCATGGGCATTAATATTGTGTTGGTCCCCCCTTTGCTGCTACAATAGCCTCCACTCTTCTGGGAAGGCTGTTATAGCAGGTCAGGGCTCTATGCAGGCCAGTCAAGTTCTTCCACACCGATCTAGACAAACCATTTCTCTACGGACCTTGCTTTGTGCACAGGGACATTGTCTTGCTGAAACAATGGCTGTGTGCTCGATTTTATACACCTGTCAGCAATGGGTGTGGCTGAAATAGCTGAATCCAATAATTTGAAGGGGTGTCCACATATTTTTGTATATACAGTGCATAATGACAGACTGTATTATTAATTACAGTATGTTACTGTAGTTAATGACAGACTGTATTATTAATTACAGTATGTTACTGTAGTTAATGACAGACTGTATTATTAATTACAGTATGTTACTGTAGTTAATGACAGACTGTATTATTAATTACAGTATGTTACTGTAGTTAATGACAGACTACAGGGCCTTCGGAAAGTATTCAGATCCCCTGACTTTTTCTCCATTTTGTTACATTACAACCTTATTATAAAATGGATTAAATCGTTTTTCCCCTCTAATAGTTGTTTCCCTTGTTCCCTTTTTCCCCTCATCAATCTACACACAATACCGCATAATGAAAAACAGGTTTATAGTATTGTTTTCAAATTCATAAATAATGTAAAACTGAAATATGACATTTACATAAGTATTCAGACCCTTTACTCAGTACTTTGTTTAAGAACCTTTGGCAGCAATTACAGCCTCGAGTCTTCTTGGGTATGACGCTACAAGCTTGGCACACCTGTATTTGGGGAGTTTATACCATTCTTCTCTGGAGATCCTCTCAAGCTCTGCTAGGTTGAATGTGCGTTGCTGCACATCTATTTTCAGGTCTCTCCAGAGATGTTCAATCGGGTTCAAGTCCGGGCTCTGGCTTGGCCAGTCAAGGATATTCAGAGACTTATCCCGAAGCCACTCCTGCGTTGTCTTGGCTGTGAGCTTAGGGTCGTTGTCCTGTTGGAAGGTGAACCTTCGCTCCAGTCTGAGGTGCTGAGCGCTCTCGAGCAGGTTTTCATCAAGTTTCTCTCTGTACATTGCTCTGTTCATCTTTCCCTCGATCCTGACACCATCTAATTGGCCTCCATATAAGTCTTACAGAATTTCCAAGTGGACGGGGATATTGGAAATTTAATCAAAGCCTATTGCATGACAATTTCTTCTTAACTAAGACAAAATATTTCATAATTTACTTTTTTTCTCCACAACACACAGTACCAATCAAAAGTTTGGACACACCTACTCATTCAAGGGTTTTTCTTAATTTTTTACTATTTTATATATTGTAGAATATTTGTGAAGACGTTAAAACTATGAAATAACACACATGGAATCATGTAGTAAACAAAAAAGTTTTAAACAAATCAAAATATATTTTATATTTGAGATTCTTCAAATAGCCACCCTTTGCCTTGATGACAGCTTTGCACACACCTGGCATTCTCCCAACCAGCTTCATGAGGTAGTCACCTGGAATGCATTTCAATTATCAGGTGTGCCTTGTTCAAAGTACATTTGTGGAATTCCATTCCTTCTTAATGCGTTTGAGCCAATCAGTTGTGTTGTGACAAGGTCGGGGTGGTATACAGAAGATAGCCCTATTTAGTAAAAGACCAAATCCGTATTATGGCAAGAACAGCTCAAATAAGCAAAGAGAAACGATAGTCCATCATTACTTTAAGACATGAAGGTCAGTCAATCAGGAACATCTCAATAACTTTGAAGGTTTCTTCAAGTGAAGTCGCAAAAACCATGAAGCAATATGATGAATAAGTGACCGCCACATGAAAGGAGGACCCAGAGTTAGCTAAGGAAAATTCCATAGCGATAACTGCACCTCAGATTGCAGCCCAAATAAATGCTTCACAGAGATCAAGTAACAGACACATCTCCACATCAACTGTTCAGAGGAGACTGTGTGAATCAGGCCTTCATGGTCGAATTACTGCAAAGAAACCACTACTAAAGGACACCAATAATAAGAAGAGACTTCTTTTTTGGTTTCTACATAATTCCATAATTCCATAGTTTTGATGCCTTCACTATTATTCTACAATGTAGAAAATAGTAAAAATAAAGAAAAACCTTGGAATGAGTAGCTGTGTCCAAACGGTTGACCGGTACTGTATGTTAGTATGTTGTATGTCACATATGCAGCTATCGAATATACGGGAATGTCTGCTCAATCCAAATTTACAACCAACTGATTGTAGCAATACCACAAAAATGGAGGAAGCAAGTGGAAAAGGGAGAAGATAGGGAACTTATTTGCCTGCCCTATATGAAAAATACAAATTGGCTGAAAGGAACTGGCATAAATAGAAAAATATACCAGTTTCATTTGAGGACAAACTGTTGACAGCTGCATCATACAGTTTGCAAAATAAATGGGAGGATATTTTTGATGTACCAATTCCATGACACATGGTTTAAGAAATGGTACAAAAAACAACACTTGATTCAACACTTCAAGTTTCTCTATTTAAATTATTTTACAAAATTCTAGCCACCTACAGAATGCTATACTGTATATATGGGGCATTAAACAATCTCAGCTCTGTAGATTTTGCTGCAAAGAGACAGAATCAATAGGTCATTTATTCTGGTATTGCTCCTATGTAGCTTGTCTCTGGTCACAGGCTCAGGAACGGTTAAACAAAATCACAACATTCACTTAAAATGGACCTTACAAATAGTTAATTGGGCGATTTGGAAAGACATAGTCAGTCAATAAATTATATAATAATACTAGTAGGAAAGGTTTTCATCTTTAGCTCACAATCTGTAGATACTATATGATTAGAAAGGTTAAAATGTATGAAAAACATCCCCATTGAATAACATAAAGCACATGGAAACCAAACGAGGTCTATGGTGATAGGTGGGATGGGCTGAGAGTGGCTGAGGGGTGGGATTAAAGAGCTGAGGTCTATGGTGATAGGTGGGATGGGCTGAGAGTGGCTGAGGGGTGGGAATAAAGAGCTGAGGTCTATGGTGATAGGTGGGATGGGCTGAGAGTGGCTGAGGGGTGGGATTAAAGAGCTGAGGTCTATGGTGATAGGTGGGATGGGCTGAGAGTGGCTGAGGGGTGGGATTAAAGAGCTGAGGTCTATGGTGATAGGTGGGATGGGCTGAGAGTGGCTGAGGGGTGGGATTAAAGAGCTGAGGTCTATGGTGATAGGTGGGATGGGCTGAGAGTGGCTGAGAGGTGGGATTAAAGAGCTGAGGTCTATGGTGATAGGTGGGATGGGCTGAGAGTGGCTGAGGGGTGGGATTAAAGAGCTGAGGTCTATGGTGATAGGTGGGATGGGCTGAGAGTGGCTGAGGGTTGGGATTAAAGAGCTGAGGTCTATGGTGATAGGTGGGATGGGCTGAGAGTGGCTGAGGGGTGGGATTAAAGAGCTGAGGTCTATGGTGATAGGTGGGATGGGCTGAGAGTGGCTGAGGGGTGGGATTAAAGAGCTGATGTTTGGTAATGTATTATTGATATGTGACTGCTTTATATATAGAAGTACCATGTATGTAAAATGTATGTAGCAGAAAAGCTGAAAAAAAATCCAAATGTGTCCTCCGAAGAGGGTAAACAAAACAGCTGGAGCAGGAAGCAGCAAGATACCCACTCAGCACCACCAGGTCAGCAAGATACCTCCTCAGCACCACCAGGTCAGCTAGATACCCCCTCAGCACCACCAGGTCAGCTAGATACCTCCTCAGCACCACCAGGTCAGCTAGATACCTCCTCAGCACCACCAGGTCAGCTAGATAACCTCCTCAGCACCACCAGGTCAGCTAGATACCTCCTCAGCACCACCAGGTCAGCTAGATACCTCCTCAGCACCACCAGGTCAGCTAGATACCTCCTCAGCACCACCAGGTCAGCTAGATACCTCCTCAGCACCACCAGGTCAGCTAGATACCTCCTCAGCACCACCAGGTCAGCAAGATACCTCCTCAGCACCACCAGGTCAGCTAGATACCCCCTCAGCACCACCAGGTCAGCTAGATACCTCCTCAGCACCACCAGGTCAGCTAGATACCTCCTCAGCACCACCAGGTCAGCTAGATACCTCCTCAGCACCACCAGGTCAGCTAGATACCTCCTCAGCACCACCAGGTCAGCTAGATACCTCCTCAGCACCACCAGGTCAGCAAGATACCTCCTCAGCACCACCAGGTCAGCTAGATACCTCCTCAGCACCACCAGGTCAGCTAGATACCTCCTCAGCACCACCAGGTCAGCTAGATACTTCCTCAGCACCACCAGGTCAGCTAGATACCTCCTCAGCACCACCAGGTCAGCTAGATACCTCCTCAGCACCACCAGGTCAGCTAGATACCTCCTCAGCACCACCATTTCAGCTAGATACCTCCTCAGCACCACCAGGTCAGCTAGATACCCCCTCAGCACCACCAGGTCAGCTAGATACCTCCTCAGCACCACCAGGTCAGCTAGATACCTCCTCAGCACCACCAGGTCAGCTAGATACCTCCTCAGCACCACCAGGTCAGCTAGATACCTCCTCAGCACCACCAGGTCAGCTAGATACCTCCTCAGCACCACCAGGTCAGCTAGATACCCCCTCAGCACCACCAGGTCAGCTAGATACCTCCTCAGCACCACCAGGTCAGCTAGATACCTCCTCAGCACCACCAGGTCAGCTAGATACCTCCTCAGCACCACCAGATCAGCTAGATACCTCCTCAGCACCACCAGGTCAGCTAGATACCTCCTCAGCACCACCAGGTCAGCTAGATTCCTCCTCAGCACCACCAGGTCAGCTAGATTCCTCCTCAGCACCACCAGGTCAGCTAGATACCTCCTCAGCACCAGCAGGTCAGCTAGATACCTCCTCAGCACCACCAGGTCAGCTAGATACCACCTCAGCACCACCAGGTCAGCTAGATACCTCCTCAGCACCACCAGGTCAGCTAGATACCTCCTCAGCACCACCAGGTCAGCTAGATACCTCCTCAGCACAACCAGGTCAGCTAGATACCTCCTCAGCACCACCAGGTCAGCTAGATACCTCCTCAGCACCACCAGGTCAGCTAGATACCTCCTCAGCACCACCAGGTCAGCTAGATACCTCCTCAGCACCACCAGGTCAGCTAGATACCTCCTCAGCACCACCAGGTCAGCTAGATACCCCCTCAGCACCACCAGGTCAGCTAGATACCTCCTCAGCACCACCAGGTCAGCTAGATACCTCCTCAGCACCACCAGGTCAGCTAGATACCTCCTCAGCACCACCAGGTCAGCTAGATACCTCCTCAGCACCACCAGGTCAGCTAGATACCTCCTCAGCACCACCAGGTCAGCTAGATACCTCCTCAGCACCACCAGGTCAGCAAGATACCTCCTCAGCACCACCAGGTCAGCTAGATACCTCCTCAGCACTACCAGGTCAGCTAGATACCTCCTCAGCACCACCAGGTCAGCTAGATACCTCCTCAGCACCACCAGGTCAGCTAGATACCTCCTCAGCACCACCAGGTCAGCAAGATACCTCCTCAGCACCACCAGGTTAGCTAGATACCTCCTCAGCACCACCAGGTCAGCTAGATACCTCCTCAGCACCACCAGGTCAGCTAGATACCTCCTCAGCACCACCAGGTCAGCTAGATACCTCCTCAGCACCACCAGGTCAGCAAGATACCTCCTCAGCACCACCAGGTCAGCTAGATACCTCCTCAGCACCACCAGGTCAGCAAGATACCTCCTCAGCACCACCAGGTCAGCTAGATACCTCCTCAGCACCACCAGGTCAGCTAGATACCTCCTCAGCACCACCAGGTCAGCTAGATACCTCCTCAGCACCACCAGGTCAGCTAGATACCTCCTCAGCACCACCAGGTTAGCTAGATACCTCCTCAGCACCACCAGGTCAGCTAGATACCTCCTCAGCACCACCAGGTCAGCTAGATACCTCCTCAGCACCACCAGGTCAGCTAGATACCTCCTCAGCACCACCAGGTCAGCTAGATACCTCCTCAGCACCACCAGGTCAGCTAGATACCCCCTCAGCACCACCAGGTCAGCAAGATACCTCCTTAGCACCACCAGGTCAGCTAGATACCTCCTCAGCACCACCAGGTCAGCTAGATACCTCCTCAGCACCACCAGGTCAGCTAGATACCTCCTCAGCACCACCAGGTCAGCTAGATACCTCCTCAGCACCACCAGGTCAGCTAGATCAGGGCTACGACAACGTTTAGAAACGGGATTCCTGAGGAGAGGTTGGAGAACCACGGGGTGTGTTGTAATGGCTACATACCTCGGTGGTGGAGGGGATCTGTTGGGGTTGGGGTTGGGGTTGGGGTTAGGGTTGGGGTACATACTGAGGAGTGGTTCTTCCTCGGGGGTGGAGGGGATCTGTTTGGGTTGGGGTTGGGGTTGGGGTTGGGGTACATACTGAGGAGCGGTTCTTCCTCGGGGGTGGAGGTGATCTGTTTGGGTTCGTCCATCCAGGGGGTGGCATGCACCGCGACGCTCCAGTCACTCCAGGTGCCGATCTCCATGTCCTTAGCCGCCACCTGGATAATGTACTCCTTCCCTGCGTACGCATCCGTTATGGTGTGGGCCGTACTGTCTGACAACTCCACCTGAAACACACCAATCAGAGAGAAGCACCATCCGTTATGGTGTGGGCCGTACTGTCTGACAACTCCACCTGAAACACACCAATCAGAGAGAAGCACCATCCGTTATGGTGTGGGCCGTACTGTCTGACATCTCCACCTGAAACACACCAATCAGAGAGAAGCACCATCCGTTATGGTGTGGGCCGTACTGTCTGACAACTCCACCTGAAACACACCAATCAGAGAGAAGCACCATCCGTTATGGTGTGGGCCGTACTGTCTGACAACTCCACCTGAAACACACCAATCAGAGAGAAGCACCATCCGTTATGGTGTGGGCCGTACTGTCTGACATCTCCACCTGAAACACACCAATCAGAGAGAAGCACCATCCGTTATGGTGTGGGCCGTACTGTCTGACATCTCCACCTGAAACACACCAATCAGAGAGAAGCACCAGACAGCCAATCAGAAAGAAGAGGTAGAAACACAGGAAGTGTGATATTATTGATTAAAACAAAGTGACGTAATAAATGAGTAAAACCACAAACCAGCCACACTGCTGATGTGGACCACATGGTCAGCATTAGTAGACGGAGGCTCTTCAACACATTATGGAGAAAACAAAACTAATTTAGAGAAACACTATTACACTGGAAATAACCAGGTCTACACCTTTAGAAACACTATTACACTGGAAATAACCAGGTCTACACCTTTAGAAACACTATTACACTGGAAATAACCAGGTCGACACCTTTAGAAACACTATTACACTGGAAATAACCAGGTCGACACCTTTAGAAACACTATTACACTGGAAATAACCAGGTCGACACCTTTAGAAACACTATTACACTGGAAATAACCAGGTCTACACCTTTAGAAACACTATTACACTGGAAATAACCAGGTCTACACCTTTAGAAACACTATTACACTGGAAATAACCAGGTCTACACCTTTAGAAACACTATTACACTGGAAATAACCAGGTTGACACCTTTAGAAACACTATTACACTGGAAATAACCAGGTCTACACCTTTAGAAACACTATTACACTGGAAATAACCAGGTCTACACCTTTAGAAACACTATTACACTGGAAATAACCAGGTCGACACCTTTAGAAACACTATTACACTGGAAATAACCAGGTCGACACCTTTAGAAACACTATTACACTGGAAATAACCAGGTGGACACCTTTAGAAACACTATTACACTGGAAATAACCAGGTCGACACCTTTAGAAACACTATTACACTGGAAATAACCAGGTCTACACCTTTAGAAACACTATTACACTGGAAATAACCAGGTCTACACCTGTAGAAACACTATTACACTGGAAATAACCAGGTCTACACCTTTAGAAACACTATTACACTGGAAATAACCAGGTCGACACCTTTAGAAACACTATTACACTGGAAATAACCAGGTCTACACCTTTAGAAACACTATTACACTGGAAATAACCAGGTCGACACCTTTAGAAACACTATTACACTGGAAATAACCAGGTCGACACCTTTAGAAACACTATTACACTGGAAATAACCAGGTCGACACTTTTAGAAACACTATTACACTGGAAATAACCAGGTCGACACCTTTAGAAACACTATTACACTGGAAATAACCAGGTCGACACCTTTAGAAACACTATTACACTGGAAATAACCAGGTCGACACCTTTAGAAACACTATTACACTGGAAATAACCAGGTCGACACCTTTAGAAACACTATTACACTGGAAATAACCAGGTCTACACCTTTAGAAACACTATTACACTGGAAATAACCAGGTCTACACCTTTAGAAACACTATTACACTGGAAATAACCAGGTCTACACCTTTAGAAACACTATTACACTGGAAATAACCAGGTCTACACCTTTAGAAACACTATTACACTGGAAATAACCAGGTCTACACCTTTAGAAACACTATTACACTGGAAATAACCAGGTCTACACCTTTAGAAACACTATTACACTGGAAATAACCAGGTCGACACCTTTAGAAACACTATTACACTGGAAATAACCAGGGCGACACCTTTAGAAACACTATTACACTGGAAATAACCAGGTCTACACCTTTAGAAACACTATTACACTGGAAATAACCAGGTCTACACCTTTAGAAACACTATTACACTGGAAATAACCAGGTCGACACCTTTAGAAACACTATTACACTGGAAATAACCAGGTCGACACCTTTAGAAACACTATTACACTGGAAATAACCAGGTCTACACCTTTAGAAACACTATTACACTTGAAATAACCAGGTCGACACCTTTAGAAACACTATTACACTGGAAATAACCAGGTCGACACCTTTAGAAACACTATTACACTGGAAATAACCAGGTCTACACCTTTAGAAACACTATTACACTGGAAATAACCAGGTCGACACCTTTAGAAACACTATTACACTGGAAATAACCAGGTCGACACCTTTAGAAACACTATTACACTGGAAATAACCAGGTCGACACCTTTAGAAACACTATTACACTGGAAATAACCAGGTCTACACCTTTAGAAACACTATTACACTGGAAATAACCAGGTCTACACCTTTAGAAACACTATTACACTGGAAATAACCAGGTCGACACCTTTAGAAACACTATTACACTGGAAATAACCAGGTCTACACCTTTAGAAACACTATTACACTGGAAATAACCAGGTCGACACCTTTAGAAACACTATTACACTGGAAATAACCAGGTCGACACCTTTAGAAACACTATTACACTGGAAATAACCAGGTCTACACCTTTAGAAACACTATTACACTGGAAATAACCAGGTCTACACCTTTAGAAACACTATTACACTGGAAATAACCAGGTCTACACCTTTAGAAACACTATTACACTGGAAATAACCAGGTCGACACCTTTAGAAACACTATTACACTGGAAATAACCAGGTGGACACCTTTAGAAACACTATTACACTGGAAATAACCAGGTCGACACCTTTAGAAACACTATTACACTGGAAATAACCAGGTCTACACCTGTAGAAACACTATTACACTGGAAATAACCAGGTCTACACCTTTAGAAACACTATTACACTGGAAATAACCAGGTCGACACCTTTAGAAACACTATTACACTGGAAATAACCAGGTCGACACCTTTAGAAACACTATTACACTGGAAATAACCAGGTCTACACCTTTAGAAACACTATTACACTGGAAATAACCAGGTCGACACCTTTAGAAACACTATTACACTGGAAATAATATAATATAATAATAATAATAACCAGGTTGACACCTGTCTGTGAGAAGGAAACAACGTGTCGTTTTAACACCCTGCTCTCAGGCTGCTGCTCTCCTTCCGTCACCACTTCCCCTGACATCACGAATAGCCTGACCACCTGAACCAAAGGTTTTTCATTTATCAAATAATGGGAACATGTGGGAATTGAGGATTAAAACCAAACAACGACCAACAATACATGTTGAGTGTCACTGAATACTGCAAGGAAAGAAATGCCGGTGTTACAACCTAAAGAGAAGAAGAGAGGATGGAATAACTTCACAGCTGTTACGTTGAGGGAGAGCTCCTTTAAGGGGCCACTGCAGCCATGTTCATCTCAATATCAAAAACAACATGTTACTTCGTTGTATAGACACTGAGCGGACAAAACATTAGGAACACCTGCTCTTTCCATGACATAGACTGTCCAGGTGAATCCAGGTGAAACCTATGATCCCTTAAATTCACTTCAATCAGTGTAGATGAAGAGGAGGAGTCAGGTTAAATAAGGATTTTTAAGCCTTGAGACAATTGAGACATGGATTGTGTATGTGTAATTCAGAGGGTGAATGGACAAGACAAAATGTTTAAGTGCCTTTGAACAGGGTATGGTAGTAGGTGCCAGACGCATCGGTTTGAGTGTGTCAAGAACTGCAACGCTGCTGGGTTTTTCACGCTCAACAGTTTCCTGTGTGTATCAAGAATGGTCCACCACCCAAAGGACGTCCAGCCAACTTTACACAACTGTGGGAAGCATTTTTAGTCAACATTGGCCAGCATCCCTGTGGAACGCTTTCGACACCTTGTACAGTCCATGCCCTGATGAATTGAGGCTCCTCTGAGGACAAAAGGGGGTGCAACTCAGTCATGGGAAGGTGTTCTTAATGCTTTGTACACTCAGTGTAAGACCAGGTCCACAGTCAACCCAGCTATGGTTTTGTTAATCCTTAGCTACAGTTCTGTATGTATGGTGTGGACATCTCAGCAGTCTATAACTCATTGTAATGGAAAACTAGGAGTCATGGTTGAACATCAGTCAGAGAGACACAGCTCTATTATTCTTACAAATATTTACGTTCTCTCTCTGTTTTGTGTTTATTCACTGGGGACAAGCAATTCATTTTGCTTTTACTAAATGTCATCTAAATATACAATAAAGAAACTTAAAATGGAAAATAAAATGGTTATTTAATGTTGTACAACCTCCCACCAGTTGGAAAAACAACAGATTGATACTTAGACCTTCAGATAGGATGTTGTTACTCGTTCTTTCAAAGCGTGTCTTCATGTGAGAGCTGTGTCTTCATGTAAGAGCTGTGTCTTTATGTGAGAGCTGTGTCTTCATGTGAGAGCTGTGTCTTTATGTGAGAGCTGTGTCTTTATGTGAGAGCTGTGTCTTTATGTGAGAGCTGTGTCTTTATGTGAGAGCTGTGTCTTTATGTGAGAGCTGTTTCTTTATGTGAGAGCTGTGTCTTCTTGTGAGAGCTGTGTCTTCTTGTGAGAGCTGTGTCTTCTTGAGAGAGCTGTGTCTTCATGTGAGAGCTGTGTCTTCTTGTGAGAGCTGTGTCTTCTTGTGAGAGCCGTGTCTTTATGAGAGAGCTGTTTCTTCATGTGAGAGCTGTGCCTTTATGAGATAGATGTGTCTTTATGTAGGAGCTGTGTCTTCTTGTGAGAGCTGTGTCTTTATGAGAGAGCTGTGTCTTTATGTGAGATTGCTGTGTCTTCATATGAGAGAGCTGTGTCTTTATGTGAGAGCTGTGTCTTCATATGAGAGAGCTGTGTCTTTATGTGAGAGCTGTGTCTTCATATGAGGGCTGTGTCTTTATGTGAGAGATGTGTCTTTATGAGAGAGCTGTGTCTTTATGAGAGAGCTGTGTCTTCATATGAGAGCTGTGTCTTCATGTGAGAGCTGTGTCTTTGAGTGAGAGCTGTGTCTTAATGTGAAAGATGTGTCTTTATGTAAGTAAGTGAGAACTGTGTCTTTATGTGAGAGCTGTGTCTTTTTGTGCGAGCTGTGTCTTCATGTGAGAGCTGTGTCTTTATGTAAGAGCTGTGTCTTTATGTAAGAGCTGTGTCTTATTGTGAGAGCCGTGTCTTTATGAGAGAGCTGTGTCTTCATATGAGAGAGCTGTGTCTTTATGTGATAGCTGTTTCTTCATGTGAGAGGTGTGTCTTTATAAGATAGATGTGTCTTTATGTAGGAGCTGTGTCTTCTTGTGAGAGCTGTGTCTTTATGAGAGAGCTGTGTCTTTATGTGAGATTGCTGTGTCTTCATATGAGAGAGCTGTGTCTTTATGTGAGAGCTGTGTCTTCATATGAGGGCTGTGTCTTTATGTGAGAGATGTGTCTTTATGAGAGAGCTGTGTCTTTATGAGAGAGCTGTGTCTTCATATGAGAGCTGTGTCTTTATGTGAGAGCTGTGTCTTTGAGTGAGAGCTGTGTCTTAATGTGAAAGCTGTGTCTTTATGTAAATAAGTGAGAACTGTGTCTTTATGTGAGAGCTGTGTCTTTATGTAAGAGCTGTGTCTTTATGAAAGAGCGTTGTCCATCAACGTCCCACCTAGTTAATGACTTCATATATCAATAATACAGTATACTGTCCAGGAAGACATGTGAGACCTGTCCTCTGTAATATAACTAGCTCAGTCAATACATAGACTAACATTCTGCAAACACATTAAAACAGTGATGGAGGGAATCTGACCTCTGATCAGGGCATCATGGCAGAACTCAGTACAATTTAGACAGGATTCATCTATAGGAAATGTTTATGCATTGGTATAGAGAGGAATGTTTATGCAGACTGTATAAAGGGAAAGGGGATATTTCACATTGTTCAACATGCTGTGTACATACAGTAGTACATTCACCCTGCTACTAGTAGGGATAGAAAGGCTCTGATGGGGGGTCTGTATCTACTGGTCTCTGATGAGGGGCCTGTATCTACTGGTCTCTGATGAGGGGCCTGTATCTACTGGTCTCTGATGAGGGGCCTGTATCTACTGGTCTCTGATGAGGGGCCTGTATCTACTGGTCTCTGATGAGGGGCCTGTATCTATAACTCACTGGTCTCTGATGAGGGGCCTGTATCTATAACTCACTGGTCTCTGATGAGGGGCCTGTATCTATAACTCAC
Source organism: Salvelinus namaycush (assembly GCF_016432855.1). NCBI lineage: Eukaryota > Metazoa > Chordata > Actinopteri > Salmoniformes > Salmonidae > Salvelinus > Salvelinus namaycush. The sequence goes on from NW_024058981.1 coordinate 36,563, forward strand.
TGGTCTCTGATGAGGGGTCTGTATCTATAACTCACTGGTCTCTGATGAGGGGTCTGTATCTATAACTCACTGGTCTCTGATGAGGGGCCTGTATCTATAACTCACTGGTCTCTGATGAGGGGCCTGTATCTATAACTCACTGGTCTCTGATGAGGGGTCTGTATCTATAACCCACTGGTCTCTGATGAGGGGTCTGTATCTATAACCCACTGGTCTCTGATGAGGGGCCTGTATCTATAACTCACTGGTCTCTGATGAGGGGCCTGTATCTATAACTCACTGGTCTCTGATGAGGGGTCTGTATCTATAACTCACTGGTCTCTGATGAGGGGTCTGTATCTATAACTCACTGGTCTCTGATGAGGGGTCTGTATCTATAACTCACTGGTCTCTGATGAGGGGTCTGTATCTATAACTCACTGGTCCCTGATGAGGGGTCTGTATCTATAACTCACTGGTCCCTGATGAGGGGCCTCTATCTATAACTCACTGGTCTCTGATGAGGTGTCTGTATCTATAACTCACGTGTTGCCACTGGTCCCTGATGAGGGGCCTGTATCTATAACTCACTGGTCTCTGATGAGGGGTCTGTATCTATAACTCACTGGTCTCTGATGAGGGGTCTGTATCTATAACTCACTGGTCTCTGATGAGGGGCCTGTATCTATAACTCACTGGTCTCTGATGAGGGGTCTGTATCTATAACTCACGTGTTGCCACTGGTCTCTGATGAGAGGCCTGTATCTATAAAACTCACTGGTCTCTGATGAGGGGTCTGTATCTATAACTCACTGATCCCTGATGAGGGGTCTGTATCTATAACTCACTGGTCTCTGATGAGGGGTCTGTATCTATAACTCACTGGTCTCTGATGAGGGGTCTGTATCTATAACTCACTGGTCTCTGATGAGGGGTCTGTATCTATAACTCACTGGTCTCTGATGAGGGGCCTGTATCTATAACTCACTGGTCTCTGATGAGGGGCCTGTATCTATAACTCACTGGTCTCTGATGAGGGGTCTGTATCTATAACTCACTGGTCTCTGATGAGGGGCCTGTATCTATAACTCACTGGTCTCTGATGAGGGGTCTGTATCTATAACTCACTGGTCTCTGATGAAGGGCCTGTATCTATAACTCACTGGTCTCTGATGAGGGGCCTGTATCTATAACTCACTGGTCTCTGATGAGGGGTCTGTATCTATAACTCACTGGTCTCTGATGAGGGGCCTGTATCTATAACTCACTGGTCTCTGATGAGGGGCCTGTATCTATAACTCACTGGTCCCTGATGAGGGGCCTGTATCTATAACTCACTGGTCTCTGATGAGGGGTCTGTATCTATAACTCACTGGTCTCTGATGAGGGGTCTGTATCTATAACTCACTGGTCTCTGATGAGGGGCCTGTATCTATAACTCACTGGTCTCTGATGAGGGGTCTGTATCTATAACTCACTGGTCTCTGATGAGGGGCCTGTATCTATAACTCACTGGTCTCTGATGAGGGGTCTGTATCTATAACTCACTGGTCTCTGATGAGGGGTCTGTATCTATAACTCACTGGTCTCTGATGAGGGGTCTGTATCTATAACTCACTGGTCTCTGATGAGGGGTCTGTATCTATAACTCACTGGTCTCTGAGGAGGGGTCTGTATCTATAACTCACTGGTCTCTGATGAGGGGTCTGTATCTATAACTCACTGGTCTCTGATGAGGGGTCTGTATCTATAACTCACTGGTCTCTGATGAGGGGCCTGTATCTATAACTCACTGGTCTCTGATGAGGGGTCTGTATCTATAACTCACTGGTCTCTGATGAGGGGTCTGTATCTATAACTCACTGGTCTCTGATGAGGGGTCTGTATCTATAACTCACTGGTCTCTGATGAGGGGTCTGTATCTATAACTCACTGGTCTCTGATGAGGGGTCTGTATCTATAACTCACTGGTCTCTGATGAGGGGTCTGTATCTATAACTCACTGGTCTCTGATGAGGGGTCTGTATCTATAACTCACTGGTCTCTGATGAGGGGTCTGTATCTATAACTCACTGGTCTCTGATGAGGGGCCTGTATCTATAACTCACTGGTCCCTGATGAGGGGCCTGTATCTATAACTCACTGGTCTCTGATGAGGGGTCTGTATCTATAACTCACTGGTCTCTGATGAGGGGCCTGTATCTATAACTCACTGGTCTCTGATGAGGGGCCTGTATCTATAACTCACTGGTCTCTGATGAGGGGCCTGTATCTATAACTCACTCGTCTCTGATGAGGGGTCTGTATCTATAACTCACTGGTCTCTGATGAGGGGTCTGTATCTATAACTCACTGGTCTCTGATGAGGGGCCTGTATCTATAACTCACTGGTCTCTGATGAGGGGTCTGTATCTATAACTCACTGGTCTCTGATGAGGGGTCTGTATCTATAACTCACTGGTCTCTGATGAGGGGCCTGTATCTATAACTCACTGGTCTCTGATGAGGGGTCTGTATCTATAACTCACTGGTCTCTGATGAGGGGCCTGTATCTATAACTCACTGGTCTCTGATGAGGGGTCTGTATCTATAACTCACTGGTCTCTGATGAGGGGTCTGTATCTATAACTCACTGGTCTCTGATGAGGGGTCTGTATCTATAACTCACTGGTCTCTGATGAGGGGTCTGTATCTATAACTCACTGGTCTCTGATGAGGGGCCTGTATGTATAACTCACTGGTCTCTGATGAGGGGTCTGTATCTATAACTCACTGGTCTCTGATGAGGGGTCTGTATCTATAACTCACTGGTCTCTGATGACGGGTCTGTATCTATAACTCACTGGTCTCTGATGAGGGGCCTGTATCTATAACTCACTGGTCTCTGATGAGGGGCCTGTATCTATAACTCACTGGTCTCTGATGAGGGGTCTGCATCTATAACTCACTGGTCTCTGATGAGGGGTCTGTATCTATAACTCACTGGTCCCTGATGAGGGGTCTGTATCTACTGTTCTCTGATGAGGGGCCTGTATCTATAACTCACTGGTCTCTGATGAGGGGCCTGTATCTATAACTCACTGGTCTCTGATGAGGGGCCTGTATCTATAACTCACTGGTCCCTGATGAGGGGCCTGTATCTATAACTCACTGGTCTCTAATGAGGGGTCTGTATCTATAACTCACTGGTCTCTAATGAGGGGTCTGTATCTATAACTCACTGGTCTCTGATGAGCGGTCTGTATCTATAACTCACTGGTCTCTGATGAGGGGTCTGTATCTATAACTCACTGGTCTCTGATGAGGGGCCTGTATCTATAACTCACTGGTCTCTGATGAGGGGTCTGTATCTATAACTCACTGGTCTCTGATGAGGGGCCTGTATCTATAACTCACTGGTCTCTGATGAGGGGTCTGTATCTATAACTCACTGGTCTCTGATGAGGGGCCTGTATCTATAACTCACTGGTCTCTGATGATGGGTCTGTATCTATAACTCACTGGTCTCTGATGAGGGGCCTGTATCTATAACTCACTGGTCTCTGATGAGGGGCCTGTATCTATAACTCACTGGTCTCTGATGAGGGGCCTGTATCTATAACTCACTGGTCTCTGATGAGGGGTCTGTATCTATAACTCACTGGTCCCTGATGAGGGGTCTGTATCTACTGTTCTCTGATGAGGGGCCTGTATCTATAACTCACTGGTCTCTGATGAGGGGCCTGTATCTATAACTCACTGGTCTCTGATGAGGGGCCTGTATCTATAACTCACTGGTCCCTGATGAGGGGCCTGTATCTATAACTCACTGGTCTCTAATGAGGGGTCTGTATCTATAACTCACTGGTCTCTAATGAGGGGTCTGTATCTATAACTCACTGGTCTCTGATGAGCGGTCTGTATCTATAACTCACTGGTCTCTGATGAGGGGTCTGTATCTATAACTCACTGGTCTCTGATGAGGGGCCTGTATCTATAACTCACTGGTCTCTGATGAGGGGTCTGTATCTATAACTCACTGGTCTCTGATGAGGGGTCTGTATCTATAACTCACTGGTCTCTGATGAGGGGCCTGTATCTATAACTCACTGGTCTCTGATGAGGGGCCTGTATCTATAACTCACTGGTCCCTGATGAGGGGCCTGTATCTATAACTCACTGGTCTCTATAACTCACTGGTCTCTGATGAGGGGCCTGTATCTATAACTCACTGGTCTCTGATGAGGGGCCTGTATCTATAACTCACTGGTCTCTGATGAGGGGCCTGTATCTATAACTCACTGGTCTCTGATGAGGGGCCTGTATCTATAACTCACTGGTCTCTGATGAGGGGCCTGTATCTATAACTCACTGGTCCCTGATGAGGGGCCTGTATCTATAACTCACTGGTCTCTGATGAGGGGCCTGTATCTATAACTCACTGGTCTCTGATGAGGGGCCTGTATCTATAACTCACTGGTCTCTGATGAGGGGCCTGTATCTATAACTCACTGGTCTCTGATGAGGGGTCTGTATCTATAACTCACTGGTCTCTGATGAGGGGCCTGTATCTATAACTCACTGGTCTCTGATGAGGGGCCTGTATCTATAACTCACTGGTCTCTGATGAGGGGTCTGTATCTATAACTCACTGGTCTCTGATGAGGGGCCTGTATCTATAACTCACTGGTCTCTGATGAGGGGCCTGTATCTATAACTCACTGGTCCCTGATGAGGGGCCTGTATAACTTCCCTATAACTCACTGGTCTCTGATGAGGGGCCTGTATCTATAACTCACTGGTCTCTGATGAGGGGTCCTGTATCTATAACTCACTGGTCTCTGATGAGGGGCCTGTATCTATAACTCACTGGTCTCTGATGAGGGGTCTGTATCTATAACTCACTGGTCTCTGATGAGGGGTCTGTATCTATAACTCACTGGTCTCTGATGAGGGGTCTGTATCTATAACTCACTGGTCTCTGATGAGGGGTCTGTATCTATAACTCACTGGTCTCTGAGGAGGGGTCTGTATCTATAACTCACTGGTCTCTGATGAGGGGTCTGTATCTATAACTCACTGGTCTCTGATGAGGGGTCTGTATCTATAACTCACTGGTCTCTGATGAGGGGCCTGTATCTATAACTCACTGGTCTCTGATGAGGGGTCTGTATCTATAACTCACTGGTCTCTGATGAGGGGTCTGTATCTATAACTCACTGGTCTCTGATGAGGGGTCTGTATCTATAACTCACTGGTCTCTGATGAGGGGCCTGTATCTACTGGTCTCTGATGAGGGGCCTGTATGTATAACTCACTGGTCTCTGATGAGGGGTCTGTATCTATAACTCACTGGTCTCTGATGAGGGGTCTGTATCTATAACTCACTGGTCTCTGATGAGGGGCCTGTATCTATAACTCACTGGTCTCTGATGAGGGGCCTGTATGTATAACTCACTGGTCTCTGATGACGGGTCTGTATCTATAACTCACTGGTCTCTGATGAGGGGCCTGTATCTATAACTCACTGGTCTCTGATGAGGGGCCTGTATCTATAACTCACTGGTCTCTGATGAGGGGTCTGCATCTATAACTCACTGGTCTCTGATGAGGGGTCTGTATCTATAACTCACTGGTCCCTGATGAGGGGTCTGTATCTACTGTTCTCTGATGAGGGGCCTGTATCTATAACTCACTGGTCTCTGATGAGGGGCCTGTATCTATAACTCACTGGTCTCTGATGAGGGGCCTGTATCTATAACTCACTGGTCCCTGATGAGGGGCCTGTATCTATAACTCACTGGTCTCTAATGAGGGGTCTGTATCTATAACTCACTGGTCTCTAATGAGGGGTCTGTATCTATAACTCACTGGTCTCTGATGAGCGGTCTGTATCTATAACTCACTGGTCTCTGATGAGGGGTCTGTATCTATAACTCACTGGTCTCTGATGAGGGGCCTGTATCTATAACTCACTGGTCTCTGATGAGGGGTCTGTATCTATAACTCACTGGTCTCTGATGAGGGGCCTGTATCTATAACTCACTGGTCTCTGATGAGGGGTCTGTATCTATAACTCACTGGTCTCTGATGAGGGGCCTGTATCTATAACTCACTGGTCTCTGATGATGGGTCTGTATCTATAACTCACTGGTCTCTGATGAGGGGCCTGTATCTATAACTCACTGGTCTCTGATGAGGGGCCTGTATCTATAACTCACTGGTCTCTGATGAGGGGCCTGTATCTATAACTCACTGGTCTCTGATGAGGGGTCTGTATCTATAACTCACTGGTCCCTGATGAGGGGTCTGTATCTACTGTTCTCTGATGAGGGGCCTGTATCTATAACTCACTGGTCTCTGATGAGGGCCTGTATCTATAACTCACTGGTCTCTGATGAGGGGCCTGTATCTATAACTCACTGGTCCCTGATGAGGGCCTGTATCTATAACTCACTGGTCTCTAATGAGGGGTCTGTATCTATAACTCACTGGTCTCTAATGAGGGGTCTGTATCTATAACTCACTGGTCTCTGATGAGCGGTCTGTATCTATAACTCACTGGTCTCTGATGAGGGGTCTGTATCTATAACTCACTGGTCTCTGATGAGGGGCCTGTATCTATAACTCCTGGTCTCTGATGAGGGGTCTGTATCTATAACTCACTGGTCTCTGATGAGGGCCTGTATCTATAACTCACTGTCTCTGATGAGGGGTCTGTAT
>NW_024058982.1:0-43178 GCF_016432855.1 Salvelinus namaycush
TTTTTAGTTTTACAGAATAAGCAAATTAATTGTCATTTAGCTAAAATCACACTTTATTTATTTGATTTTTAGGTAACATTATTTATATATCATGATGTTTTGATAAGAATGTTGTCACATGGAATGTGGGGTTGATTGTCACTATCAGCTCCATTATAACCATATTGTTCTGGAACATTGCCACGTCCAGTATATAATGAATCCCTGTATAGGAAAAGGGATGCCATTTGGGAAGCAGACAAATGTCTCCCCATGTTCCTAATAATCAGTGTTATGGAGGCTCTGTCACTAGCCACCACTCTGATAGAAGACATATAGCCTTTGAGGACAAAGGTACACTTCAAATACTCATGTACACTTCAAACATTCCAGATTAGATTATGAATCCCTCATTCGGGAAAAGGATACCATTTGGGAAGCAGATAAATGTCTCCCCATGTTCCTAGTAATCAATGTTATGGTGGCTCTGATCGAACAAAGGTACACTTCAAACACTCATGTACACTTCAAACATTCAAGATTAGCCATCCTGTGTGAGTGGTGCACATACCCACTATACCCCCTCCCACAAGTATGGTTGTATAGAAATGCAACGTGGTTGTGTTGCCCTCTGGTGGTTGAGTTAAGTAGGTGCGGTGGAGGAGCAGAGTTTAATTGATGGAATGAGTTGAGTATGAGTTGTGTAGCCTACTCTATGTAATAAGAGGAGATTGTGTGAAAGGGCTGAGGATTTGGATGAGGTTTGTCCTCCATGTTAATGCAGGATCAAACTTTCCTTAGGTTGTTCTTGTTGGTTCTTCATATTAATCTAATCATTATTTTCACCATATGTGTTTTATTTATGATCCTGTATCTGTGTAGTCATGTTATTATTTCATATTATGGATATTTATGATTATTACTTCTTATTTAATTTGTACTATCAGATATTGGCCTAACATTTAAAAAAAATAGATATACAGGTTTAAATGAGAACACTTAAATTTCACGGTACTGTCACTCACTATATATTAAACAGAATGGGTCGATTGCAACCACTGATGGCAGCTAGATTATAGCCAGCTGGTCTCTAATTAAACCATGGACACCCAGGATATCCCCCTCACAGCTGATTTCAATAGCAACCATCATCCGCCACCGATTTACCGCTGCTTAATTAACGTTAATGTCGGGCTTATCGTTTAGTCCTGATTGCAACAACGGTTTTCAAGACGATTACGCCCTCTGTTGGGTGTTATCATTTTTAGTTGAGCAGATTATGGGCAACAGCACCTCTTCAACCTCAGGAGGCTGAAGAAATTTGGTTTGTCACCTAAAACCCTCACAAACGTTTATAGATGCACAATTGAGAGCATCCTGTTGGGCTGTATCACCGCATGGTACGGCAACTGCACCGCCAACAACCGCAGGGCTCTCCATGGGGTGGTGCGGTCTGTACAACGCATCACCGGGGGCAAACTACCTGCCTTGCCGGACACCTACAGCACCCGATGTCACAGGAAGGCCAAGAAGATCGTCAAGGATAACAACCACCCGAGCCACTGCCTGTTCACCCTTCTATCATCCAGAATGCGAGGTCAGTACAGGTGCATCAAAGCTGGGACAAAGAGACTGAAAAACTACTTATATCCCAAGGCCATCAGACTGTTACCGTAAATAGCCATTACTAGAGAGGCTTACATACACAGATTTGAAATTGAAATTGTTGGCCACTTTAATAAATGGAATACTAGCCACTTTAATAATATCACTAATTTTACATATCTTGCATTACTAATGTCATAGTATAGAATACAGTTTATACATATCTACTGTATCTCAGTCTATGCCCCTCTGACATTGCTCATCCATATATTTATATTAGTCTTAATTCCATTCCATGTGGATTAGGTATTTGTTGTGAAATTGTTAGATATTACTTGTTAGATATTGCTGCACTGTCGGAAGTAGAAGAACAAGCATTTTGCTGCACCTGCAATAACATCTGCTAAACACGTGAATGTGATAAATAACATTTGATTTGATTGATTTGATTGAAATAAAAATGTTTGATCCATTTTAGAATAAGGCTGTAACGTAACAAAATGTGGAAAAAGTTCAAAGGGGTCTGAAATCTTAGGTGAGTACATGGGGAGATCTCTGCAGATGATCTGGTCTAAATCACTGATACAGGTCCTAAAGTTTAACTAAGTCATTGGCCCGCCCCCGTGAGCACAGACATGATCTGGTGTCAAAGACCCGCCTTTTCTATTGTTACGAATTAAACCCCCTCCTGGGGAAATCGTCTGCAGACCACGCGTACCTCAGTCAGCTGAGGGGTCAAAGGTTTGAGTTTAGACTAAGCAAACCCACAGCGTGAGCTGTGATTGCGAATAGTTATTAGATTACTAACCATACCACGTGGAGCATTGGCTACACGGCTGGAAATGGTTCAACTCTGAGACTATCGATCCCTTCAGAATAAAAGCAAATCTTAGATAATAATTACTAATCTGTAGCTAGAAATTATGTCAACCTGGGATGCGACGACCGACAATGAGATTTAATGAGCCATTCGCAGTTTCACTATGAGAACATTTCTGAATGGTACTCTGAAGTATCCATTCTAACCACGAAAGACTGATCTTCAGGGATGCAAAGAGAGAGAGACAATGATGAACTGACTCTCCAACAGAAGGACTGACGATTCCAACAGAGATCATGATGACACACTGGGCAGAAATATATATATTGATTGCAATTATTCCCGAATGAGTGAGGGTTCATGTGCAAAGGATTAGCATTTCAATTCATATAATTATAGTAGTACTGTGTGTAGTGTAGAAAACAGTTGAAAATATACCCAGCTATTCCTGTAGAAACGGTACAAGTCCCTTTCCATCACATTTTGTTGAATTAGTAAAAGCAACAATACCCGGTGCCACATTCTTGTTATTGGAAATAAGAAGTCCCCTGAATCTCCCTGGGAAAAGACACACACACACAACTTAAAAAATATATATTTTAAATTGATTTTTTCCATATGGTTTGTACTAATTAACCTTTCTAGTGTCGGTGCAGTATCCTGAATTTCCGCCTGTCTGACGTGCACAAAGTAAACTGCCTGTTACTCAGGCCCAGAAGCTAGGATATGCATAGATAGAAAAAACTCTGAAGTTTCTAAAACTGTTAAAATAATATCTGTAAGTATAACAGAACTGATTTAGCAGGCGAAAACCCAAGGAAAATCGATCCGGAAAATCTTTTTTTGGAGCTTGGAATGACTTCCAATGCAATGCTATTGAAAGATCTAATTTCCACCTCTCAGATTGCAGTTCCTATGGCTTACACTAGATGTCAACAGTCTTTATACAAGGTTTTAGGCTTGTTTTTTTTTTTAAATGAAGAAGTATTTGTTGTCTTTCCAAGTTGAGCGCCAGGGCAAAAGTTGTATTTTTGCGCGCGTGAACGTGGGCGTACTCTTCGTGCTTTTCCTTTTCTATTGAACATAGTAATCTCCGTCTGAAATATTATTGTTTATTTAGATATTAGACAACATGAGGATTAATAAAAAACATTGTTTGACTCGTTTGGACGAACTTTGCTGGGAACTTTTTAGAATCCTTTGTATGCATGATGAAGGAGGGGATTATTGAATTCAGTGGCGCCAACTAAACAGCGTTTTTGGGATATAAAGAATGACTTTATCGAACAAAACGGCCATTCATTGTGTAGCTGGGACCCTTGGGATTGCAAAAAGAGGAAGATCTTCAAAAGTAAGTGATTTATTTTATCGCTATTTGTTATTTCGTGATGCCTGTGCTGGTTTAGAAAATATGCTAATGTGTGGCGCTGTCCTCAGACAAATGAATGCTATGCTTTCGCCTTAAAGCCTTTTTGAAATCTGACAATGCAGTTCGATTACCAAGATTCTAAGCTAAAGAATCATGTATGACACTTGTATTTTCATGAATGCTTAACATTACGATTTTGTATTTTGAATTTGGCGCGCTCAGATTTCACCGGATGTTGTCGAATTTGATCCCGCTAGCGGGATCTCGGTGCTGAGAGGGCGGAGAGTGGGCGAAACCACTTGACCAGGAATTGTAAGGTTCTATTTTTGGTATCCTTTGGGAAATTGTGGTTCAAATACATACAGGATCATTGAGTAGGAATTTATTTATAACATGGAATAAATACGGTTATGTTAGTACACTATAATCAAAGTGCTTTCTAGTTATTTATTCCTGCTTGTTTAAAGACATGTTGGCACCATATCCGTGCAACACCTCTTTAATCCAGGGCATAAAGAAAGGGATTTTCATGTACACATGAGGATATTGGGAATCATCACATCTCTCAGCATAATTAAAAGCAACGATACCCTGTGCCTTGTTGTTACAAATAAGAGGTCCCCATGAATCTCCCTGGAACACAGAACAACAGGAATTAGAGAACAGACATACAGAAGTGTGATTGTGAAAGGAGAATAAGTGAACACTTCAAAGACTGTTTTAGTGTTCCAGTACAGTAATGTTACACATAAATAAACACTGCTTATCTGATCAACTAAAACCTGTACTGGTTGTCCTCTACAGCATGTTGATTTGATTTGATTTGGATCTATTTTAGTCCCCATTTGGACTAATCTTCCAAGAGTCCTTAAACATTAAAATACAATGTATAATACAAACACATTTTCACATATAACACACTTTTACAAACATACATAATATACTAACATAATGACCCAATAAATACTCAATCTGAAAAATATTGATTCTTCATCTACTATAGTCCCACAATATTTCTATCTATAATATTTAAATCGTTGTAAAATAATGTTTACATTTATATATTGAAAGGTTTCTAGTTTGCTCAGTTAATTTATTCAATTTCTTTATTGCTCTAAATCGAAATGTTATTTTGCCTATTTCTCTTTTCTGTCTGGATAACGCATAGATTGTGGACAATCTATTCCTAGTATTTACGGAATGTCTATCTCTTACCACCTGAATACCGTTGTGAATAGAACTTGGCCGTTTTAAATGATGTATATTATGAAATAAAATAAGCATGTTTTTTTTCAATTATCTTGTCGATTGATGACCAACCAAGAACATTGCGCATGACTGCAACAGAAGAACCATATCTCCACCTTAAAACAATCCTTGCTGCTTTGTTCTGTGCATTCTGCAGCCTCCTAACTTTACTTGATGATGCATTTCCCCAGACCACAGAACAGTAGTTCACCTGACTCTCAATTAATGCTTAATGTTGTTTTTTTTTACATAGATTAGTTATTTGAGACGACCATGATAAGCAGTTGTCTAGCTGCTCTCCCAATAGTTTGGTTTCTGCCACTTCTTCAATTTGTACTCCTCCCATACTTAATTGTATCCTATGCTGTTTTGGCCTTTTCTTACTTGAACAGACCAACATAACTTTGGTTTTCTTGGTGTTTAAAACAAGTTTGTTTTGGGCAAATCCACTCCCTGATATTCTCCAAATCTCCTTGTAAAGCCTGTTGTACCTGTTGAACGGATTGACTTGCTGCATAAATTGTAGTATCATCTGCAAATATAGTAGCTTGAGTTTCAACTAAGGCATAGGGAAGGTCGTTGGTATATATTAAATAAAGAAATGGCCCAAGGCAGCTGCCCTGCGGTATTCCACAGTTTAACACATGAGGGGAAGAAAATGAACCATTGATATAGGTGGACTGTTTCCTGTCAGTTAGTTATGACTGTACCCAATTCAATGCTACCTCCTTAAAACCATAATGCATTAATTTTGTTAAAATTATTTCATGATACACTAAATAAAATGCTGCACTGAAATCTAAAAATAGTACACCCACAAACTTGCCATTATCCATCGCATTGAGCCACTGGTCAGTCATGTCAACCAATAGTGGAATGGTTTTTGCGATAAGCATGCTGATTGGCTGTAATCAGATCATTCTTTTCCATGTACTCCCACATTTGTCTACTCACAATACCCTCCAATATCTTACTGAGTGTAGGCAGTAGACTAATTTGTAGACTATTGGCAGGAGTAATGGGTTCTTTGCAGTTTTTCTGAATAGGACACAGTTTCGCATGCTTCCATACATTTGCAAACATCCCCTTTTCGAGTGACCAATTCAATATGTATCTCAGTGGAACTGCAGTCTGGGGAGCAGCACAGCGAAGCAAAAAATTGTCCATAATACCATAACCTGTAGATTTCCCATCAGGTAATGACTTCAATAGGTTTAACACCTCCTCCACTGACACCGTTTGCAGACTAAAAGAGCAGATCTTGTTGCTCATAATATGATCATCAATCCATTGGACAATAGCTTGTTTGGAAGAATGTATGTCTACATTGTTGCTCAGTAATTACATTTTCTGTGTAAAAAAATCTGCAAAATGATTGGCAATATCAACTGGTTTTGTTATTATTCCAGCCAACATGTCTGATTATTTAAATGTTTTACAGCGAAAACACCACGTATATTTATGTTAGCTCACCACCAAATACAAAAAAGCACAGACATTTCTTTCACAGCACAGGTAGCTTGCACAAAACCCCCAAATAGAGATAGAATTAGTCACTAACCAAGAAACAACTTCATCAGATGACAGTCTTATAACATGTTATACAATAAATCTATGTTTTGTTCGAAAAATTTGCATATTTCAGGTATAAATGATAGTTTTACATTGCAGCTACAATCACAAATATCACCAAAGCAGCTAGAACAATTACAGAGACCAACATGAAATACCTAAATACTCATCATAAAACATTTTTGAAAAATACATGGTGTACAGCAAATGAAAGACAAACATCTTGTGAATCCAGCCAATATTTCAGATTTTTTAAGTGTTTTACAGCGAAAACACAATATAGCATTATATTAGCTTACCACAATAGCCAAACACACAACCGCATTCATTCACCGCAAAGGTAGCAATAGCGAAAAAAACAGCAAAAGATATACATTTATTCACTAACCTTGACAAACTTCATCAGCTGACAGTCCTATAACATCATATTACACAATACAGATATGTTTTGTTCGAAAATGTGCATATTTAGCAGTACAAATTGTGGTTTTACAATGTGAATACGTAGCCAAACTGCACAAAATTATCCGGATATATTTCTGACACTCACCTAATCTAATCAAAGAACTCATCATAAACTTTACTAAAAAAATACATGTTGTACAGCAAATGAAAGATACACTAGTTCTTAATGCAATCGCAGTGTTAGAATTCTAAAAATAACTTTAGTACGACATACAGCTTACGTTATAGCGAGACAGCGCCTGCAATGAGGGCGAAAAATAGTACTAAACATTTTCCACAGAAATACGAAATAACATCATAAATTGTTCCTACTTTTGCTGAGCTTCCATCAGAATCTTGTACAAGGGGTCCTTTGTCCTGAACAATCGTTGTTTGGTTTTAGAATGTCCTTTTCTCCTGTCGATATTAGCAACCAAAGATAGCCAAGTGGAGCGAAGCTGTCCATCTTCACCAAACGCAGAGAACGGAAACCGCCAAAACTCCCAATAAACTTTCAATAATCTGATAAAACTATATTGAAAAAACATACTTTACGATGATATTACCACATGTATCAAATAAAATCAAAGCCGGAGATATTAGCCGTCTATAACGAAAGCTTTTCAGAACGCAATCCAGGGTTCCTTCCCGCGCCTTGCTGAACAAAGGAAATAGTGGATCACGTCATTCCAAGAGCTCTTGTTCGACCTCAGATCAAGCTAGACACCCCATTCCACCTCTCACTGCCTCTTGACATCTAGTGGAAGGCGTATGAAGTGCATGTATATCCATAGATTTCAAGCCAATGAATAGGAAGGCCCTGGAACAGAGCCTCGATTTCAGATTTTTCACTTCCTGACAGGAAGTTTGGTGCAAAATGAGTTCTGTTTTACTCACAGATATAATTCAAACGGTTTTAAAAACTTGAGAGTGTTTTCTATCCAATAGTAATAATAATATGCATATTGTACAATCTAGAATAGAGTACGAGGCCGTTTAAATTGGGCACAATTTTATCCCAAAGTGAAAATAGCGCCCCCCTATCCCAAACAGGTTTTAAAGTCCCCGGCTACTAGGGTGAGCGTTTTGTTGTTTTCTTATGGCGGAATACAGCTCATTCAATGCGGTCATCAATGCGGTCATTCAATGCGGTCAATGCGGTCATTGAAACAGCTACGGAAAAAAATATGAAAACTCTCTAGGTAGATAGTGTGGTCTACAGTTTATCATGAGGAACTCTACCTCAGGCGAGCAATAGCTCGAGACATCCTTAGATATCGTGCACCAGCTGTTATTTACAAAAATACAAAGTCCGCCGCCCCTTGTCTTACTAGACGCCGCTGTTCTATCCTGCCGGTGCAGCGTATAACCAGCCAGCTGTATGTTGATAGTGTCACAGCCTGCCGGTACAGTGTATAACCAGCCGGCTGTATGTTGATAGTGTCACAGCCAGCCGGTGCAGTGTATAACCAGCCACCTCTTGTCTTACCAGACGCCGCTGTTCTATCCTGCCGGTGCAGCGTATAACCAGCCAGCTGTATGTTGATAGTGTCACAGCCTGCCGGTGCAGCGTATAACCAGCCAGCTGTATGTTGATAGTGTTACAGCCTGCCGGTACAGCGTATAACCAGCCAGCTGTATGTTGATAGTGTCACAGCCTGCCGGTGCAGCGTATAACCAGCCAGCTGTATGTTGATAGTGTCACAGCCTGCCGGTGCAGCGTATAACCAGCCAGCTGTATGTTGATAGTGTCACAGCCTGCCGGTGCAGCGTATAACCAGCCAGCTGTATGTTGATAGTGTCACAGCCTGCCGGTACAGCGTATAACCAGCCAGCTGTATGTTGATAGTGTCGTTGTTCAGCCACGACTCAGTGAAGGATAAGATATTACAGTTTTGAATGTCCCGTTGGTAGTTTAATCTTCCACGTAGGTCATCTATTATATTGTCCAAAGATGCACGTTTGCTAGCACAATGGAAGGAAGTGGGGGTTTATTCGATCGCCTAAAAATTCTCGCTCTTTGGCCCCTTTTTCTCCTCCTTCTCTTCCCGCAAATCACAGGGATCTGGGCCTGTTCCTGGGAGAGCAGATTATCATTCTGTAAAATCACAGGGATCTGGGCCTGTTCCTGGTAGAGCAGATTATCATTCGGTAAAATCACAGGGATCTGGGCCTGTTCCTGGGAGAGCAAATTATCATTCTGTAAAATCACAGGGATCTGGGCCTGTTCCTGGGAGAGCAGATTATCATTCTGTAAAATCACAGGGATCTGGGCCTGTTCCTGGGAGAGCAGATTATCATTCTGTAAAATCACAGGGATCTGGGCCTGTTCCTGGGAGAGCAGATTATCATTTAGTAAAATCACAGGGATCTAGGCCTGTTCCTGGGAGAGCAGATTATCATTCTGTAAAATCACAGGGATCTGGGCCTGTTCCTGGGAGAGCAGATTATCATTCTGTAAAATCACAGGGATCTGGGCCTGTTCCTGGGAGATCAGATTATCATTCTATAAAATCACAGGGATCTGGGCCTGTTCCTGGGAGAGCAGATTATCATTCTGTAAAATCACAGGGATCTGGGCCTGTTCCTGGGAGAGCAGATTATCAATCTGTAAAATCACAGGGATCTGGGCCTGTTCCTGGGAGAGCAGATTATCATTCTGTAAAATCACAGGGATCTGGGCCTGTTCCTGGGAGAGCAGATTATCATTCTGTAAAATCACAGGGATCTGGGCCTGTTCCTGGGAGAGCAGATTATCATTCTGTATATCATTCTGGAAGGTGTTCTTAATGTTTGGTAGTGTTTTACAATTGGCAAATTGTGAGGTTCCGAACTGGGCACGTGAGACTGTATCTCCTCCTATGTTATAGTGATGTGATGATTTAGATTATAATAACTTTAGTTCAAATACAGATAAATTGCTGTTATTCTGTATTTTCAATGAAATGGTTTAGCTTTCATTCTCTTTTATTTCAGGGGGAGAAAGAAATGGCTCATGAAGATGGATCGAGGTGTGACAACATTACTTCAGCCTTCGGTTTTGAACTTATGAAGGCCTTCATTTTTCACTTGTTATTGCACACTTGCAGTACTACTTTGTAGTACACTGTACCACAATACTATAATGCTAATATTCAGAATTTTATGGTGATGGTGATTATTTATACATTGGTGATTATTTATGCAGTAAATTGTGTGAAATGTTGTTAATGGTGCAGCTTTAACATTTTTGGGGAATACATTTTCTCGTCCCATGTACGCCAAATTATAGTTAGTTACTAACCAGAAAAACGGTGTAAAATAATCAATTTAGCCATGAATGTCTATCATCAAATGAACCATTCATAATGGCATTGTTTTGTACCCCTGACATTCCATTAGGATGTTCCAAGACCAGCTGGCGGAGAAGGTCCGGCCCTTCATAGACTTAATAGACGACATGAGATCCATCGGGATAGATAAGGAGCTGCCACTGCCAACCATTGCTGTGGTGGGAGACCAGAGTTCAGGAAAGAGCTCTGTGCTTGAGACCCTTTCTGGGGTGGCGCTGCCCAGAGGGACTGGTGAGATTCTGTATTGTTTTCTGAACATACAAAAAGTATTGAAATCAATATTAGCATTTTAAATGTCATTCCTAAATCACACAAAGTCTGTGAAAGTGGTTGTGTAACTGAGACATGATTTGGGCATTGACTAGTTTTTGGTTTGAAGATGCTGAAGTTGGTGATTGATGCCAGTGGCTTGGTAAACAATCCTGAAGCAGGTTTTCACACTGACCTTGTCCATAGACGAGGTCAGGAAACAGACAGTACAATAGGACCACAGAGACACGGATATTACTGAAATGTATAGAATCTTCAAATTAACTTGATAACCACAGAAAAACTTTGCAGAAAATGTTAACTGTACATGAGTTTTCTAACCATTTAGTCAGACACTGTAAATGTCTGACATGCTTTCTGAACATTAGAGCAACCTTGTTGTCTGTAGCCTGCAGAAGTTTTATATTTATCATGAAATCCATGTCCCGGTCCATTGTTGACTGTACTGTCATATTGTATTGATTGTTCTGTAATACAGTATAATGATATGTCATTGGTACTTCCTTCTATCCAGGTATTGTCACCAGGTGCCCACTGCTACTTAAACTCTGTAACGACAGGACAGTGAAATGGGAGGCTGTCATCTCATACGGAGGAGGGAAAGTCATTGAATTTGACGAACCTTCAGAAGTCGTGAGACACGTTGAACAAGGTGAGATGGGAACAAACACACAAAAACACACACAAACACACACACAAACACACACAAACACACACATTAACCAGTGGAGGCTCCTCAGAGGAGGAAGGGGAGGACCATCCTCCTCAGTGAATTTCAGAAACATTTAAATAGCGAAACATTTAAAAAGTTATATTTTTTAAATAAAACTATACTAAATATAGCCCTATGTCCACCCAATCAAAGGATCAGAAAATGAATCTATTACAGAGTGCATAATCTACAGCTAGCTAGCCCTGCAAGACATAACATGTGGTGAGTAGGTTACTGAAATAGAGAGAAAGACAATAGGAACTGTTTTGAAAAGAGAGCTAGCTATATTTCATATTATTTTCACTTTCACTTACTTAGCTTGCGAAGTTAGCTAGCTAGTTTAGCCCACTCAGACACCAGGCTCAAACAGAGAGGGATGGCTATGGCTATCCAACGAAGTAACTCTTCCAAGTCAAGGTAAGTTTAATAAATTGTTAGCCACTGATGCCCTCCGATGTAACTGCTAAACTGCTTGCTGCTGACTGAACACTGTACTGCATGATTGTAGCAGGTTTACTAACGTGTTAGCTCTAGTAGCTATGTTGACTATGATGATATAATATGGTGACATCAATGTCGGCTGTGTGTAGAGCTGATATGAAGGTTTGGCTTGGAAATGTTTTTTCGTCTGGTCACAGACAGCTGATGTGTTGTGCACTGAAGTCAACAAGCGAAGGGTAAAGGTGAGAGGAGGGGAGCGCGTAGATGGGAGGAGGATGTATATATACACTGATCAAAGGGATCATGCTGTTTGTATGTGGCTGCTATGAAAGTGAACTGTGATTGCGTGTGATCAGGGGTGTTTTCATTACACCAATTCTGTTGAAAAATGTTTCTTAAACGGACGCAAACGGAAACAAAACAAGGATAAACATACCTGAATTTGTCCAATAGAAACTCTCGTTTGCAACTGTTGGACTAATGATAACACCCTAGATCAGCATGATGCAGCCAGAGTGTGCGAGGTGGTATTGAATGTGTCAGTGTCTATCACCTTGACTACTAAACATTCTCTCAACTTCTGCACCTGCCTTGTAAACTTTCATTCATAGGTTAGGTTGTAGTATGATGAGTATGATGTACTAGCCTAAACCTATTGATGTTACACTGAGCTGTGTGAATGGAATATGAATGACAGTCATCCAATATGCTGTAATAGAAATAAGGCCATGCTCATAAAAAAAAGATATTGTTCTTCCTTATCTTAAACGGAACATACTGCCACTGACATTGACATATCTATTATCATTTATTGTGGAAAAGTTTGTATGGTATTTACCATAGACAACTACAGAATATATATTATAATAAGATTAGCTTTATCTGGGTATAAGACAGACAAACAAACAAATAATAAACACATCAATATTTTCCCATTGATTTAACAGCTCAGAATGCGTTAGCTGGAAAGGGCGTGGGGATATGTGAAGACCTGATCACTCTGAAGATCACATCCTCCACGGTGTGTGACCTCAGTCTGATTGACTTACCAGGGATCACCAGGGTGGCTGTGAAAGGACAACCAGAAGACATTGGAGTCCAAGTAAGTCTGTCGTTAGAGTATAGCTTTTGGACTTTGTCCAGTACATTGTTTGGTTATCTCATGACTCTTGGTTCTCCTCTCATGATTCACTAATGATGAATTATTTTAACCAGGTGTACAGACTTGTTCCCATAACTGCTAGCAAGGTACATGTAGCTATGATGGTTGATTCTGGTGAAAGGTACTTTGAATGTGTTGACTTTGAGGAAGATTGAGCTTCAGAACCATGAAGAACAGAGTGCCCCACACAGGGCGATATCACGGTAGCAAGCGGTCTGATACCCTCTCTGTCACGCCCGCTCTCCCTCCCTGGCGCCAGGCTACCCGTCATCATACAAACATGTTACAAACACGCACAGATGCGCTCATTGAACTCACCTGGACTCCTTCACTTTGTTGATTATCTGTTATCTGATATATCTGTCTGTTCCTTGGTTGTGTTCCCTGTGTCCGCATTGTTCCGTGTTGTTATGTGTTCCTGTTCAGACGCTGTTCCTGTTCCGTTTCATGTCCATCAGCTATTAAACCATCTCCTTTACCTGTTTCTCATCTCCTGCCCTAACAAGTGCTCCACACAGGGCGATATCACAGTAACAAGTGGTTTTATACCCTCTCGTGGATTAATCAAATAACTTGATCAAAGTCTTGAATCCTGACTGCTTTGTCACATTCTTCTTCCTTTTTTTGCTAGATCAATAATCTCATTTCGAAATTCATAAAGAATAAGAGAACCATTATTTTGGCGGTGGTACCATGTAATGTTGACATAGCAACAACAGAGGCCCTGAAAATGGCACAACAAGTGGATCCTGAAGGCACAAGAACTCTGGGTAAAGAAATTATATAGATACATTTATTTTTTATACGTTTTTTGTATTAGTAAAGTTCTCATAATGCTTTTCATTTGTCTTCAAGCCATTCTGACAAAGCCAGACCTGATAGACCCGGGAGCAGAGAAGAATGTGTTGGAAATTGTCCACAATAGAGTCATCTTTCTCAATATGGGTTATGTCATTGTGAAATGTCGTGGTCAGAAGCAAATTGATGAAAACATGTCAATATCCCGTGCGATTGAGGAGGAGTTGGCATTCTTCCGAAATCACGAGCACTTCAGGTAAAATGTCTTCTTGCCATGTGTTAAGTAACTTGCATCTTTGTTTTTGATGGCTTCACATCTGAAAATGTTCAGGGCCCCAAACTGTTGGTTTTAGGATTTTATGAAAAAAGTATATTTTTCCAGATATCCTTTGAGAGTAGTTCCATATTGTGTTGATGAATGAGAGTCCCTCTCCTCCCTTCTCTTACATTTATGCATATTGTACTTTTTAACATTCAAAATCAAATAGCTAAATGATCCTTGGTATGATCATAAAACAATTCCATACGTTATCTTAGCAAATATCTCTAACTTAAACAGATGCATTTATTTTGTATTATGTTAATTAGATATATGTGGGGGCGTGACCATTGTAGGCCAAAGGTTATACCAAGTTATGGCCAATGTTTGGGATGAAATAATGTGTTTGTTATTTTTCTCTCCTTTTCAATGTATAGCTCCCTCCTGCGTGAGGAGAAGGCAACCACCACGTGCCTAGCCACCAAGCTCAGCAATGCCCTGGTCAAACAGATCAAGGTTAGTCCAACCACATACCTGATGGTCATCTGTTCCTACTACACCCAGTGTACACTGGAAAACATGTGGTCTGGTACCTATTAACTTGTATGTTTGCTCCTGGTCAGAAATCCTTGCCCCAGATGTCAGAGAAGATAAAGGAGCAGCTGGGGGAGGTAAAGCATTCGTTGAGTCAAATAGAGGGCGGGCCTCCAATGGAACCTGAAGAGAAGAGGAAGTACCTCATTCAGGTGAGTACATTTTTCATCTTCCATCTTTCAGCTTCGTAAACCTCTTCTGTACACAATCTCTATAAAAATGTATGATGTAGGGTTGGAAGCCATACTGTTGCACAGTAGTCCAGGTGTGTTATTGTCATGGTTTGGTAAATTGTCAGGAGAATGTCCTATAGAGAATTTGGGCAATGGTACCTGGTGTAAAGGCATCAACTCTATTTCACATCCTCTGCCATTTGGATTGGTCAGATTTGCAACACAGGTGTAAGAGTAGACGCACTGTCCAGAAAAATAAATAAAACAGCATTATAATGTTCTCAACACTCCAACTTCCTCCACTCTCCTTCCTTAATTTCCCCTGATTATGTTTGTCACAAGGATAAACATTACTTTACCTTGATAGCTGATCTTACAAAAACACTTGGACAAGCCAGTGTAAGATACTTATTGTTTAATATCTGTAGAAGACGTAAGGATGGATGGGTCTTGTGGAGCCATTTCATTAAACAGTAATCCAAAAGTACTAAATGTTAAACATTTAAACAGGTATGTTTTATTGTTATGTTTCCATCTTCAGGTCATAACAGAGTTCAATGAGCAAATTACCCAACTGTCCCAAGGGGATATTATCGTTGAGGAAAATCTGTTTGAGCTCATGCGAAAGGAATTTACAGAGTGGATGGAACGTCTCAAAAATGCCAAATCACATTGTAGGTACAATTTTGAATAACCTGGGTATTGCTCATCATACTACCATGTCTAACCAATAAATATTTATGTTTCTAAATATCCCTAATATTTACTGATATAGTTAATATACTACTAATAGTTATGTCATACAACAGTGATTATAATCTCCAATGAATTATTAACATTGTTTTCCTGAATTTAGACCACAAAGTAGTGCAACAAGTGGTGGATGAATATGATCAGGAGCACAGGGGAAGTGAGCTGCCAGGATTCAGTAACTACAGGGTATTTCAACATGTTGTTCAGAAACTAGTGTCTGAACTTAAGAGACCAGCTATGATGACACTACAGACAATCAGAGGTAAGTGACCAAAAGCCCTTGTCTCGTCTACTCCATCTCTCCCCCTCTGGCGCTTGTTGTCACCAGTTTATTCATTATTACGCAAACCTGCCATCATCGTTGCGCCTCATGAGATTCACCTGGACACCGTCACCTTCCTGATTACCTCACTTATATCTGTCACTCCCTTTGGTTCTTTCCTCAGGCGTTATTGTTTCTGTTACTGTGTTTCATGTCTGTACGCTACTCATGTTTCTTGTTTTGTTTCATGTTTGTTGATTTATTAACTTCTACTTGCACACCATCCCGGATCCGGGAGCACCCCCCACAGTAAAAAAGCTGACTAGCATAGCCTAGCATAGCGTCACAAGTAAATACTAGCATCTAAATATCATTAAATCACAAGTCTAAGACACCAGATGAAAGATACACATCTTGTGAATCCAGCCATCATTTCTGATTTTTAAAATGTTTTACAGGGAAGACACAATATGTAAATCTATTAGCTAACCACGATAGCAAAAGACACAACTTTTTTTTCTCCATCATTTTTTTCCTGCATAGGTAGCTATCACAATTTCGACCAAATAAAGATATAAATAGCCACTAACCAAGAAACAAATTCATCAGATGACAGTCTGATAACATATTTATTGTATAGCATATGTTTTGTTAGAAAAATTTGCCTATTTCAGGTATAAATCACAGTTCTACATTGCAGCTGCAATCTGAAATAGCGCCGAAGCAGCCAGAATAATTACAGAGACCAACGTCAAATACCTAAATAGTCATCATAAAACATTTCTGAAAAATACACAGCATACAGCAAATGAAAGACCAACATCTTGTGAATCCAGCCAATATTTCAGATTTTTTAAGTGTTTTACAGCGAAAACACAATATAGCATTATATTAGCTTACCACAATAGCCAGAAACACAAGCCATTTCCCAGCAGCAAAGGTTAGCGATCGTAACAATCCAGCAAAATATATATAATTTTTGACTAACCTTGATATACTTCATCAGATGACAGTCCTGTAACATCATATTACACAATGCATATAGGTTTTGTTCGAAAATGTGAAATCCAGCTGAAATCAGTGGTTATACATTGTGCTAACATAGCATCTTTTTCCCACAACGTCCGGATATTTATCTGCCACTCACATATTCTGACCAAATAACTATTCATAAACATGACTAAAAAATACATGTTGTTTAGGAAATGATAGATACACTAGTTCTTAATGCAATCGCCGTGTTAGAATTCTAAAAATAACTTCATTACGACATCCAGCTTAGTTATAGCGAGAGAGTGCCCAAAATCTGGGCGCAAACTACTAGTTCACATGTTCGACAGATATATGAAATAACATCATAAAATGGGTCCTACTTTTGATGATCTTCCATCAGAATGTTGTACAAGGGGTCCTTTGTCGGGAACAATCGTTGTTTGGTTTTAGAACGTCCTTTTTCCCTCTTGAATTAGCAAGCACACTAGCCAAGTGGCGCGAAGCTCTCCTTCCTGAACAAAGGCACACAACGCAACACGCCTAACGTCCCGAATAAATTTCAATAATCTAATAAAACTATATTGAAAAAACATACTTTACGATGATATTGTCACATTTATCATATAAAATCAAAGCCGGAGATAGTAGCCGTCTATAACGACAGCTTTTCAGAAGGCAATCCCAGGTCCCTCCTCTCGCTTTCCAGGAAACAGGAAATGGGTGACACGTCATGCCAAGAGCTTTTATTCCACCTCAGACCAAGATAAACACTCAATTTCTTCTCTCACTGCCTCTTGACATCTAGTGGAAGGTGTATGACGTGCATGTATACTAATACATATCATGCCCATTTATAGGCAGACCCTAGAACAGAGCATCGTTTTCAGACTTTCCACTTCCTGGTCAGGAAGTTTGCTGCTAAATGAGTTCTGTTTTACTCACAGATATAATTCAAACGGTTTTAGAAACTAGAGAGTGTTTTCTATCCAATAGTAATAATAATATGCATATTGTACGAGCAAGAATTGAGTACGAGGCCGTTTGAAATGGGCACCTTTTATCAGAGCTACTCAATACTGCCCCTGCAGCCAGAATAAGTTAAATAAAAACATTTTGTGGAATATATTTACCAAATACATTTGTCTCTTTTAACATCTCTTCACCAAATACATTTGTCTCTTTTAATATCTCTTCACCAAATACATTTGTCTCTTTTTATCATCTCTTCACCAAATACATTTGTCTCTTTTAACATCTCTTCACCAAATACATTTGTTTTGGTTTTTCAGAGATGGTGCAGAAGCAATTTGATCATTTGTCCAAAGAGAGCTTTAAGAATTATCCTTATCTTCATCAAGTCTCAAAGGTAATGACAATTGTAAACTGTTAAGCGCTCTGACATTATAATCATACAATTCTCAATTCTGTGATTTTAGGCTGAAATGGAAATCTTAGTTAGTGGCATTAGCAAGAAGCAGGGAAACATGAGGCAAAGTACCACTTAAAAATCACAATGTATTTTTATGAATAATTCCAATTTACAGGTTGTCCATTGTAGGATTGTAGCTTGAAATGTTCAAAATAAAACACCATAGGATACTTAGAGCATGTCGAACTGAACTTTGTTCTGAAACAGTAACAGTATTTCACTGCCTCCCTGCATCCAAGATGCTTTATGTCCTCATGGAATCTTCATCTTTGTTTAAACTCAGAAAAAAATTGAAACAATCCAGGAACAGCAATCAAACATAGTGAAGGAGAGGATCGTGGAGCAGTTTGAGATGGAGATGCAGGTCTACACACAGGATGAAATCTTCAACAAACATAGTCTAGAGAAGGGGGAAATAGCAGAAGTCAAAGAGCAAGACACCAGGAGCAAGTACCCTGGGCTGCTCAAGGCATACTATGAGGTACAATGCAACACATCTACTGTGCAGTATGTATAAAGTGTTCCAGAAATAAAATCTTATTAAATAAAACTGCAGCAGGGCCTCCCGGGTGGCGCAGTGGTCTAGGGCACTGCATCGCAGTGGCCTGTAGGGATATCCTTGTCCCATCGCGCACCAGCGACTCCTGTGGCGGGCCGGGCGCAGTGCGCGCTAACCAAGGTTGCCAGGTGCACGGTGTTTCCTCAGATACTCAACTAGTCTAAAGAAGGACAGTTTTATTGCTTCTTTAATAAGGACAACAGTTTTCAGCTGTGCTAACATAATTGCAAAAGGGTTTTCTAATGATCAATTAGCATTTTAAAATTATAAACTTGGATTAGCTAACACAACGTGCCATTGGAACACAGGAGTGATGGTTGCTGATAACGGGTCTCTGTACACCTATGTAGATATTTCCAGCTACAATAGTCATTTACAACAATGTCTACACTGTATTTCTGATCAACTTGATGTTACTTTAATTGACAAAAAATGTCAATGTCAGTGGCCCCAAACTTTTGAACGGTAGTGTACATTATATAGCTCTGCTCCAGCCTATACTATGAATCCATGACATCATCAATGGGATGATCAGATCTGTAATTAAAGCTTTTTGACAAATTTTTAAAACATACATTGTTGTGGCAGGGTTGCTTTGTAGTATATTGCATTTTGCAGACCAATCCATCTCTGATGTCTATATGTTCACCTTGCTGACAATTTGTTGTCATTTGGTAATCTTTTGGTTGCCTTGTGGCCATCTCATCACTTGTAGCCCTCACTCTCCATCCCACCTCACCTCTCTCACAGATTGTGGTGCAAAGACTGGCTGACCAGGTGCCCATGCTGATCCGTTACTTCATCCTGAAGCAGTCAGCCAAGATTGTGTGCAGTGAAATGCTGGATCTGCTACACAGAGATGACACTGATAACATCCTACAGGAGGATTCAGAGATCGGACAGTATCGTGCAAAGTTGCTGGCCCAAGCGGATCGCCTTATACTGGCCAATGACAAAATCAGCAGCCTCTGAGTTGGTGATGTCTTGTCAGTTACAATATTCAGAGATGTTGCCAAAAAATGAAACCGGTTTATAGAAGTATGACCAGATTGTTGGAAAGGTCACTAATGGCCAAATGCAATTTATTTTAAATAAGGAGTAAAATAAGATGTATTTTGTATATTTGTATTCAACAAATGAATAAGAACGGCTAAGATCAGTGAGATGCTGTACAGACGACACCAGTAAAATCCTACAGGAGGAAACGTAAAAGGCCGGAAACGTAAAAGGATGCGGGACCAAGCAGATCGCCTTGATTAGTAGACTGTGGTTTACAATTTGTCAATGCAGAAATTCTGAGATGTAGCTAACAAAGCCTACAATAATTATATATACTTTTGATAAGCATACAGAACATTTTATATGGTCTAATGCTTTAATATTTAATCATTTCTGACGTCTGAAGACCTATTCGTTATTTAAAAAGGCCCTTTTAATTTTTTCTGGCTTGCCGTTCCAAACAAAATTGAATATTTTTTGTTTATATAATTTAAAAAGCAGGTCACGAGGTGTAGGCAAAACTATAAGCAAATAGGTAAACTGTGATATGACTAAAGGAGGGACTAAAGGAGGGAGAAATCAGGGAGATTTTTCCACAAATAGACAGGTATTTTCCTTTCCATGGTTGCAAGATCTTACCTATTTTTGCTAACTTTCTATTTCTTTCTTTTGGGATTTGTATACCGAGTATGTCCACATCTCCGTCAGACATTTCATTGGTAAACTACATGGTAATGTAAAATTTGCTTTTTTTTTGTGATCCAATGCATAATATAATACATTTATCATAATTTGGTTTTAATCCAGAGAGGATAGTAAAATAATCTAGATTGTCTATGAGGCCGTGGAGAGATTCTAAATGTGGTTTTAAAAGAAAACATGAATCATCAGCGTACAATGACACCTTAGTTTTTAAACCACAGATTTCTAATCCCTTAACCTCTACAGGATGGGTGTCCCTATACTGTGAAGGTTGAGCTAACGTGCGCTAATGTGATTAGCATTCAAATGACGTTGTAAGTAACAGCAAACCTTCCAGGACATATGCATGTCTTATATGAAAGCTTAAATTCTTGTTCATCTAACTGCACTGTCCAATTTACAGTAGCTATTACAGTGAAAAAATACAATTCTATTGTTTGAGGAGAGTGCACAACAACAAAACACTTTCATCACGGCAACTGGTTCTATACATTCACATCTGAAGGTAAATAATGTACTTCCATTCAGTAATCTAGCTCTGATTTGTCATCCTGAGGGTCCCAGAGATAAAATGTGGCATAGTTTTGTTTGATAAAATCAATTTTTATATTCAAATGTATGAACTGGGTTCTACAGTTAGAACCCCTGCTGTTTCTGGCTCCACACCCACCCCGCCCAGCCATCTTGATATGTCAAGGTTAGTGTATTTTCTATAAGGAAGCTAATTATCCATCATGTATGACATTCCTTGTAGTGTGTAAAACATTTTTTTATTACCATTGAATTTCGGGATGTTCTGTATAGTTATGTACTTGTCTCAATTGACCAATTCGGCACATTTGGGCAGACTGTCACGAATCCCGCCGAGGATGGTGCCTCTTCCTGTTCGGGCGGCGCTCGGCGGTCGTCGTCACCTGCCTACTAGCTGCCATCAATTATTTTCTTTTTTGTTTCTGTTAGTTTGGGCTGATTGGGTGCACCTGTTTTGAGTTTAGTTTTGTGGGTAGGCTATTTAAGGGCAGTAAGCCCGCTGGCTTTTGTGCGGGCTTGTTTCTCTGTTATTTGGTGTTGGATTGTTATGTGGATTTATTATTTTTTCCGGACAGTTTAGTCCTGTGTTTTTGGACTCGTATTTTCATGCGCCCGTGTGTTTAGGGCATGATCGTTTTTCCCTGTCTACTGGAAAATAAATCAACGTTCTTGAATCCCTGCTCTCTGCGCTTGACTCCTCCACCCAGTACTCCTAGCAGCTCTGACAGAAGCCTGCACCCTACAAATGGAGTCAGCAGAAGCAGCGACCACCCCTCTCCCAACTATGGAGGAGCGCGTCCATCATCATACAGCTGTCCTTCATCGTATCGGGTCAGCGATGGACCAGATGATGAAGAGGATGGAACGATGGGAGAGGAGTGGTCTCCCGACGCCCCCTTCAGCTCCCCTGCAGACGACTCAACCCACTCCTCCAGTGTCATCGGCTGGGACCAGCACATTGCGTCTCACCCCCCCGAGGGAGTACGATGGAGCAACGGCTGGTTGCCAGGGATTTCTGCTCCAGCTTGAGCTCTACCTGGCTACCGTGCGTCCGACTCCCTCGGGTGAGGAGAGTGTAAGCCTCCTTGTCTCCTGTTTGTCGGGTAGGGCCCTGGACTGGGCCAACGCAGTCTGGAACAGCCCAGACTCGGCTCGGGACCACTACCCGGAGTTCACCCGCCGGTTTCGAGCGGTGTTCGACCACCCACCGGAGGGCCGAGCGGCGGGTGAGCTTCTGTTCCACCTCAGACAGGAGACGAGGAGCGCCCAGGATTTCGCTTTAGAGTTCCGGACCTTGGCTGCTGGTGCGGGGTGGAATGACAGGGCCTTAATAGACCATTACCGTTGCAGCCTCCGGGAGGACGTCCGCCGGGAGCTAGCTTGTCGGGACACCACACTCTCCCTCGATGAACTGATAGACATGTCGATCCGACTAGATAACCTGCTAGCTGCCCGCGGGCGTTCAGAGGTGGTCCTGTCAATTCCACCTCCCAGCCCTCCCGCTCCAACTCCGATGGAGTTGAGAAAAAGCGACCAAATTACCACCTCATCGACGGTGGGATTGCGTGATAAACCTCCAGGAGAACGCTGCACTTCCCAGGAGTCACGTGTACCCATTGTCACAGGAGGAGACGTTGGCTATGGAGACGTATGTCACGGAAGCTCTGGGACAAGGGTTCATTCGGCACTCCATGTCACCCGCCTCCTCGAGTTTCTTTTTTGTGAGAAAAAAGGAGGGAGGACTGCGTCCGTGCATTGATTATCGAGGTCTAAATTCAATCACAGTGGGATTTAGTTATCCACTACCTCTCATCGCTACGGCGATGGAATCATTCCACGGAGCGCGTTTTTTCACAAAACTGGACCTCAGGAGCGCGTATAATCTGGTGCGTATTCGGGGAGGAGACGAGTGGAAAACAGCGTTTAGTACCACATCAGGCCATTATGAGTACCTCGTCATGCCGTATGGGTTGAAGAATGCTCCAGCCGTCTTCCAATCCTTTGTAGATGAGATTCTCAGGGACTTGCAGGGGCAGGGTGTGGTAGTATATATTGATGACATCTTGATCTATTCTGCCACACGCGCCGCGCATGTCTCCCTGGTGCGCAGGGTGCTTGGGCGACTGCTGGAGCATGACCTATACGTCAAGGCTGAGAAATGTGTGTTCTCCAAACCAGCCGTTTCCTTCCTGGGTTATCGCATTTCCACCTCGGGGGTGGTGATGGAGTGTGACCGCGTTAACGCCGTGCGTAATTGGCCGACTCCGACCACGGTAAAGGAGGTGCAGCGGTTTTTATGGTTTGCCAATTACTACCGGAGGTTTATCCGGGGTTTTGGCCAAGTGGCGGCGCCCATTACCTCACTGCCTAAGGGGGGGCCGGTGCGTCTACGGTGGTCGGCCGAGGCAGATGGAGCCTTCAACCAGTTGAAAGGCAAGGTTTACTGAGGCTCCCGTGTTGGTGCATCCGGACCCTTCGTTAGCGTTCATAGTGGAGGTGGATGCGTCCGAGGCTGGTGTTGGAGCCGTGCTATCACAGCGCTCGGGCACGCCACCGAAGCTCCGTCCCTGTGCTTTCTTTTCTAAGAAGCTGGGTCCGGCGGAGCGGAACTATGATGT
Source organism: Salvelinus namaycush (assembly GCF_016432855.1). Classification (NCBI taxonomy): domain Eukaryota; kingdom Metazoa; phylum Chordata; class Actinopteri; order Salmoniformes; family Salmonidae; genus Salvelinus; species Salvelinus namaycush. The sequence continues at coordinate 23,625 of NW_024058982.1, forward strand.
AGGGGACCGGGAGTTACTAGCTATGGTAAAAGCCCTGAAGGTGTGGAGACACTGGCTTGAGGGGCCTAAATACCCTTTCCTCATCTGGACTGACCACCGCAATCTGGAGTATATCCGAGAGGCGAAGAGACTGAATCCGCGTCAAGCTAGGTGGGCCATGTTCTTTACTCGCTTTAGATTTACGATCTCTTACCGACCAGGTTCCCTCAACTCTAAGGCCGACGCGCTGTCTCGTCTCTATGACACGGATGACCGGCCCATCGATCCGACTCCCATCCTTCCAGCCTCTTGTCTGGTGGCCCCGGTGGTATGGGAGGTGGACGCGGACATCGAGCGGGCGTTGAGGGTAGAACCTGTGCCGTCCCAGTGTCCGACTGGCCTTAGGTACGTACCGCTTGGTGTCCGTGATCGATTGATTCGGTGGGCTCACACACTACCTTCTTCGGGTCATCCGGGGATTGAGAGGACAGTGCGGGGTCTTAGGGGGAAATACTGGTGGCCCACCTTGGCTAAGGACGTGAGACTCTATGTCTCCTCCTGCTCGGTATGCGCACAGAGTAAGGCTCCTAGGCACCTGCCGAGAGGGAAGTTACAACCCCTCCCGGTTCCACAACGGCCATGGTCTCATCTATCGGTAGATTTTCTGACTGATCTTCCCCCGTCTCAGGGGAACACTACCGTTCTGGTCGTTGTGGATCGGTTTTCTAAGTCCTGTCGTCTCCTTCCATTGTCTGGTCTCCCTACGGCCCTACAGACTGCGGAGGCTCTATTTACCCACGTCTTCCGGCACTACGGGGTGCCGGAGGACATCGTATCTGATCGAGGTCCCCATATCACGTCCCGGGTGTGGAGGGCGTTTATGGAGCGTCTGGGGGTCTCGGTCAGCCTTACCTCTGGGTATCACCCCGAAAGTAATGGGCAGGTGGAAAGAGTGAACCAGGAAGTGGGTAGGTTTTTGAGGTCGTATTGCCAGGACCGGCCCGGAGAATGGGCGAGGTACGTCCCGTGGGCAGAGTTGGCCCAGAACTCACTCCGCCACTCCTCAACTAACATGTCGCCATTTGAATGAGTACTGGGGTACCAGCCGGTCCTGGCTCCGTGGCATCAGAGCCAGAACGAAGCTCCTGCGGTGGAGGAGTGGGTACAGCGCTCTAGGGAGACCTGGCGGGCAGTCCAGGACTCTCTCAGGCAGGCCAGTGAACGGCAGAAGAAGAGCGCTGACCGCCACCGCAGTGAGGCCCCTGTGTTCGCACCAGGGGACAGGGTCTGGCTCTCGACCCGAAACCTGCCCCTCCGCCTGCCCTGCCGGAAGCTGGGGCCGCAGTGTGTGGGGCCATTTAAAGTCCTGAGGAGGATAAACGAGGTGTGTTATAGATTGCAACTCCCTTCTTACTATCGCATTAACCCCTCGTTTCATGTGTCTCTCCTCAGGCCGGTGGTAGCTGGTCCCCTTCAGGAAGGTGAGGTACCGGAGGTCCCTCCGCCCCCTCTGGATATCGAGGGGTCCCCGGCGTACACAGTACGAGCTATTCTGGACTCGAGACGTCGGGTGAGGGGCCTGCAGTACCTCGTTGACTGGGAGGGGTATGGTCCGGAGGAGAGGTGCTGGGTACCGGGGAGAGACATTTTAGATCCTTCCCTCTTGATTGATTTCCACCGTCGCCACCCGGATTGTCCTGCGCCTCGCCCTCCGGGTCGTCCTCGAGGCCGGGGTCGGCGCGCTGCGGGAGCCGCGCGTCAGAGGGGGGGTACTGTCACGAATCCCGCCGAAGATGGTGCCTCTTCCTGTTCGGGCGGCGCTCGGCGGTCGTCGTCACCTGCCTACTAGCTGCCATCAATTATTTTCTTTTTTGTTTCTGTTAGTTTGGGCTGATTGGGTGCACCTGTTTTGAGTTTAGTTTTGTGGGTAGGCTATTTAAGGGCAGTAAGCCCGCTGGCTTTTGTGCGGGCTTGTTTCTCTGTTATTTGGTGTTGGATTGTTATGTGGATTTATTATTTTTTCCGGACAGTTTAGTCCTGTGTTTTTGGACTCGTATTTTCATGCGCCCGTGTGTTTAGGGCATGATCGTTTTTCCCTGTCTACTGGAAAATAAATCCACGTTCTTGAATCCCTGCTCTCTGCGCTTGACTCCTCCACCCAGTACTCCTAGCAGCTCTGACACAGACTTGATTCAAAATGTTGTGCAGTAATGTCATGCTTGACTGCATTCACTTACCTCCTTACACCATTTGCACACACTGTATACAGACTTTTTCTATTGTGTTATTGACTGTACGTTTGTTAATCCCATGTGTAACTCTGTGTTGTTGTTTGTGTCGCACAGCTTTGTTTTATCTTGGCCAGGTCGCAGTTGTAAATGAGAACTTCTTCTCAACTGGCCTACCTGGTTAAATAATGGTGAAATAATATATTTTTTAAAAATCAGTCTGAAACTTTGCACACATGCTGCTGCCATCTGGTGGCCAAGATTGTAATTGCACCTAGCCTCATGTCATTTTATGGCCTTTCTCTGGCATTTCAAAGAAGATTTAAAAAAAAATATTTTGAAAACAAGTTTTATTGTTTGTATTATCTTTTACCAGATCTAATGTGTTCTATTCTCCTACATTAATTTCACATTTCCACAAACTTCAAAAGTGTTTCCTTTCAAATGGTACCAATAATATGCATATCCTTGCTTCAGGTCCTGAGCTACTGGCAGTTAGATTTAAAAATTCTTTAAACCAAATGGTACAATCAAATGATGGTAAATCAGCTTTTTAGTACCCATGTGGATTGTACTTTTGAAAAAAGCTCTACTTTATTTAAGGGAACATTTTATATTTTAGTTTTACAGAATAAGCAAATTAATTGTCATTTAGCTAAAATCACACTTTATTTATTTGATTTTTAGGTAACATTATTTATATATCATGATGTTTTGATAAGAATGTTGTCACATGGAATGTGGGGTTGATTGTCACTATCAGCTCCATTATAACCATATTGTTCTGGAACATTGCCACGTCCAGTATATAATGAATCCCTGTATAGGAAAAGGGATGCCATTTGGGAAGCAGACAAATGTCTCCCCATGTTCCTAATAATCAGTGTTATGGAGGCTCTGTCACTAGCCACCACTCTGATAGAAGACATATAGCCTTTGAGGACAAAGGTACACTTCAAATACTCATGTACACTTCAAACATTCCAGATTAGATTATGAATCCCTCATTCGGGAAAAGGATACCATTTGGGAAGCAGATAAATGTCTCCCCATGTTCCTAGTAATCAATGTTATGGTGGCTCTGATCGAACAAAGGTACACTTCAAACACTCATGTACACTTCAAACATTCAAGATTAGCCATCCTGTGTGAGTGGTGCACATACCCACTATACCCCCTCCCACAAGTATGGTTGTATAGAAATGCAACGTGGTTGTGTTGCCCTCTGGTGGTTGAGTTAAGTAGGTGCGGTGGAGGAGCAGAGTTTAATTGATGGAATGAGTTGAGTATGAGTTGTGTAGCCTACTCTATGTAATAAGAGGAGATTGTGTGAAAGGGCTGAGGATTTGGATGAGGTTTGTCCTCCATGTTAATGCAGGATCAAACTTTCCTTAGGTTGTTCTTGTTGGTTCTTCATATTAATCTAATCATTATTTTCACCATATGTGTTTTATTTATGATCCTGTATCTGTGTAGTCATGTTATTATTTCATATTATGGATATTTATGATTATTACTTCTTATTTAATTTGTACTATCAGATATTGGCCTAACATTTAAAAAAAATAGATATACAGGTTTAAATGAGAACACTTAAATTTCACGGTACTGTCACTCACTATATATTAAACAGAATGGGTCGATTGCAACCACTGATGGCAGCTAGATTATAGCCAGCTGGTCTCTAATTAAACCATGGACACCCAGGATATCCCCCTCACAGCTGATTTCAATAGCAACCATCATCCGCCACCGATTTACCGCTGCTTAATTAACGTTAATGTCGGGCTTATCGTTTAGTCCTGATTGCAACAAACGGTTTTCAAGACGATTACGCCCTCTGTTGGGTGTTATCATTTTTAGTTGAGCAGATTATGGGCAACAGCACCTCTTCAACCTCAGGAGGCTGAAGAAATTTGGTTTGTCACCTAAAACCCTCACAAACGTTTATAGATGCACAATTGAGAGCATCCTGTTGGGCTGTATCACCGCATGGTACGGCAACTGCACCGCCAACAACCGCAGGGCTCTCCATGGGGTGGTGCGGTCTGTACAACGCATCACCGGGGGCAAACTACCTGCCTTGCCGGACACCTACAGCACCCGATGTCACAGGAAGGCCAAGAAGATCGTCAAGGATAACAACCACCCGAGCCACTGCCTGTTCACCCTTCTATCATCCAGAATGCGAGGTCAGTACAGGTGCATCAAAGCTGGGACAAAGAGACTGAAAAACTACTTATATCCCAAGGCCATCAGACTGTTACCGTAAATAGCCATTACTAGAGAGGCTTACATACACAGATTTGAAATTGAAATTGTTGGCCACTTTAATAAATGGAATACTAGCCACTTTAATAATATCACTAATTTTACATATCTTGCATTACTAATGTCATAGTATAGAATACAGTTTATACATATCTACTGTATCTCAGTCTATGCCCCTCTGACATTGCTCATCCATATATTTATATTAGTCTTAATTCCATTCCATGTGGATTAGGTATTTGTTGTGAAATTGTTAGATATTACTTGTTAGATATTGCTGCACTGTCGGAAGTAGAAGAACAAGCATTTTGCTGCACCTGCAATAACATCTGCTAAACACGTGAATGTGATAAATAACATTTGATTTGATTGATTTGATTGAAATAAAAATGTTTGATCCATTTTAGAATAAGGCTGTAACGTAACAAAATGTGGAAAAAGTTCAAAGGGGTCTGAAATCTTAGGTGAGTACATGGGGAGATCTCTGCAGATGATCTGGTCTAAATCACTGATACAGGTCCTAAAGTTTAACTAAGTCATTGGCCCGCCCCCGTGAGCACAGACATGATCTGGTGTCAAAGACCCGCCTTTTCTATTGTTACGAATTAAACCCCCTCCTGGGGAAATCGTCTGCAGACCACGCGTACCTCAGTCAGCTGAGGGGTCAAAGGTTTGAGTTTAGACTAAGCAAACCCACAGCGTGAGCTGTGATTGCGAATAGTTATTAGATTACTAACCATACCACGTGGAGCATTGGCTACACGGCTGGAAATGGTTCAACTCTGAGACTATCGATCCCTTCAGAATAAAAGCAAATCTTAGATAATAATTACTAATCTGTAGCTAGAAATTATGTCAACCTGGGATGCGACGACCGACAATGAGATTTAATGAGCCATTCGCAGTTTCACTATGAGAACATTTCTGAATGGTACTCTGAAGTATCCATTCTAACCACGAAAGACTGATCTTCAGGGATGCAAAGAGAGAGAGACAATGATGAACTGACTCTCCAACAGAAGGACTGACGATTCCAACAGAGATCATGATGACACACTGGGCAGAAATATATATATTGATTGCAATTATTCCCGAATGAGTGAGGGTTCATGTGCAAAGGATTAGCATTTCAATTCATATAATTATAGTAGTACTGTGTGTAGTGTAGAAAACAGTTGAAAATATACCCAGCTATTCCTGTAGAAACGGTACAAGTCCCTTTCCATCACATTTTGTTGAATTAGTAAAAGCAACAATACCCGGTGCCACATTCTTGTTATTGGAAATAAGAAGTCCCCTGAATCTCCCTGGGAAAAGACACACACACACAACTTAAAAAATATATATTTTAAATTGATTTTTTCCATATGGTTTGTACTAATTAACCTTTCTAGTGTCGGTGCAGTATCCTGAATTTCCGCCTGTCTGACGTGCACAAAGTAAACTGCCTGTTACTCAGGCCCAGAAGCTAGGATATGCATAGATAGAAAAAACTCTGAAGTTTCTAAAACTGTTAAAATAATATCTGTAAGTATAACAGAACTGATTTAGCAGGCGAAAACCCAAGGAAAATCGATCCGGAAAATCTTTTTTTGGAGCTTGGAATGACTTCCAATGCAATGCTATTGAAAGATCTAATTTCCACCTCTCAGATTGCAGTTCCTATGGCTTACACTAGATGTCAACAGTCTTTATACAAGGTTTTAGGCTTGTTTTTTTTTTAAATGAAGAAGTATTTGTTGTCTTTCCAAGTTGAGCGCCAGGGCAAAAGTTGTATTTTTGCGCGCGTGAACGTGGGCGTACTCTTCGTGCTTTTCCTTTTCTATTGAACATAGTAATCTCCGTCTGAAATATTATTGTTTATTTAGATATTAGACAACATGAGGATTAATAAAAAACATTGTTTGACTCGTTTGGACGAACTTTGCTGGGAACTTTTTAGAATCCTTTGTATGCATGATGAAGGAGGGGATTATTGAATTCAGTGGCGCCAACTAAACAGCGTTTTTGGGATATAAAGAATGACTTTATCGAACAAAACGGCCATTCATTGTGTAGCTGGGACCCTTGGGATTGCAAAAAGAGGAAGATCTTCAAAAGTAAGTGATTTATTTTATCGCTATTTGTTATTTCGTGATGCCTGTGCTGGTTTAGAAAATATGCTAATGTGTGGCGCTGTCCTCAGACAAATGAATGCTATGCTTTCGCCTTAAAGCCTTTTTGAAATCTGACAATGCAGTTCGATTACCAAGATTCTAAGCTAAAGAATCATGTATGACACTTGTATTTTCATGAATGCTTAACATTACGATTTTGTATTTTGAATTTGGCGCGCTCAGATTTCACCGGATGTTGTCGAATTTGATCCCGCTAGCGGGATCTCGGTGCTGAGAGGGCGGAGAGTGGGCGAAACCACTTGACCAGGAATTGTAAGGTTCTATTTTTGGTATCCTTTGGGAAATTGTGGTTCAAATACATACAGGATCATTGAGTAGGAATTTATTTATAACATGGAATAAATACGGTTATGTTAGTACACTATAATCAAAGTGCTTTCTAGTTATTTATTCCTGCTTGTTTAAAGACATGTTGGCACCATATCCGTGCAACACCTCTTTAATCCAGGGCATAAAGAAAGGGATTTTCATGTACACATGAGGATATTGGGAATCATCACATCTCTCAGCATAATTAAAAGCAACGATACCCTGTGCCTTGTTGTTACAAATAAGAGGTCCCCATGAATCTCCCTGGAACACAGAACAACAGGAATTAGAGAACAGACATACAGAAGTGTGATTGTGAAAGGAGAATAAGTGAACACTTCAAAGACTGTTTTAGTGTTCCAGTACAGTAATGTTACACATAAATAAACACTGCTTATCTGATCAACTAAAACCTGTACTGGTTGTCCTCTACAGCATGTTGATTTGATTTGATTTGGATCTATTTTAGTCCCCATTTGGACTAATCTTCCAAGAGTCCTTAAACATTAAAATACAATGTATAATACAAACACATTTTCACATATAACACACTTTTACAAACATACATAATATACTAACATAATGACCCAATAAATACTCAATCTGAAAAATATTGATTCTTCATCTACTATAGTCCCACAATATTTCTATCTATAATATTTAAATCGTTGTAAAATAATGTTTACATTTATATATTGAAAGGTTTCTAGTTTGCTCAGTTAATTTATTCAATTTCTTTATTGCTCTAAATCGAAATGTTATTTTGCCTATTTCTCTTTTCTGTCTGGATAACGCATAGATTGTGGACAATCTATTCCTAGTATTTACGGAATGTCTATCTCTTACCACCTGAATACCGTTGTGAATAGAACTTGGCCGTTTTAAATGATGTATATTATGAAATAAAATAAGCATGTTTTTTTTCAATTATCTTGTCGATTGATGACCAACCAAGAACATTGCGCATGACTGCAACAGAAGAACCATATCTCCACCTTAAAACAATCCTTGCTGCTTTGTTCTGTGCATTCTGCAGCCTCCTAACTTTACTTGATGATGCATTTCCCCAGACCACAGAACAGTAGTTCACCTGACTCTCAATTAATGCTTAATGTTGTTTTTTTTTACATAGATTAGTTATTTGAGACGACCATGATAAGCAGTTGTCTAGCTGCTCTCCCAATAGTTTGGTTTCTGCCACTTCTTCAATTTGTACTCCTCCCATACTTAATTGTATCCTATGCTGTTTTGGCCTTTTCTTACTTGAACAGACCAACATAACTTTGGTTTTCTTGGTGTTTAAAACAAGTTTGTTTTGGGCAAATCCACTCCCTGATATTCTCCAAATCTCCTTGTAAAGCCTGTTGTACCTGTTGAACGGATTGACTTGCTGCATAAATTGTAGTATCATCTGCAAATATAGTAGCTTGAGTTTCAACTAAGGCATAGGGAAGGTCGTTGGTATATATTAAATAAAGAAATGGCCCAAGGCAGCTGCCCTGCGGTATTCCACAGTTTAACACATGAGGGGAAGAAAATGAACCATTGATATAGGTGGACTGTTTCCTGTCAGTTAGTTATGACTGTACCCAATTCAATGCTACCTCCTTAAAACCATAATGCATTAATTTTGTTAAAATTATTTCATGATACACTAAATAAAATGCTGCACTGAAATCTAAAAATAGTACACCCACAAACTTGCCATTATCCATCGCATTGAGCCACTGGTCAGTCATGTCAACCAATAGTGGAATGGTTTTTGCGATAAGCATGCTGATTGGCTGTAATCAGATCATTCTTTTCCATGTACTCCCACATTTGTCTACTCACAATACCCTCCAATATCTTACTGAGTGTAGGCAGTAGACTAATTTGTAGACTATTGGCAGGAGTAATGGGTTCTTTGCAGTTTTTCTGAATAGGACACAGTTTCGCATGCTTCCATACATTTGCAAACATCCCCTTTTCGAGTGACCAATTCAATATGTATCTCAGTGGAACTGCAGTCTGGGGAGCAGCACAGCGAAGCAAAAAATTGTCCATAATACCATAACCTGTAGATTTCCCATCAGGTAATGACTTCAATAGGTTTAACACCTCCTCCACTGACACCGTTTGCAGACTAAAAGAGCAGATCTTGTTGCTCATAATATGATCATCAATCCATTGGACAATAGCTTGTTTGGAAGAATGTATGTCTACATTGTTGCTCAGTAATTACATTTTCTGTGTAAAAAAATCTGCAAAATGATTGGCAATATCAACTGGTTTTGTTATTATTCCAGCCAACATGTCTGATTATTTAAATGTTTTACAGCGAAAACACCACGTATATTTATGTTAGCTCACCACCAAATACAAAAAAGCACAGACATTTCTTTCACAGCACAGGTAGCTTGCACAAAACCCCCAAATAGAGATAGAATTAGTCACTAACCAAGAAACAACTTCATCAGATGACAGTCTTATAACATGTTATACAATAAATCTATGTTTTGTTCGAAAAATTTGCATATTTCAGGTATAAATGATAGTTTTACATTGCAGCTACAATCACAAATATCACCAAAGCAGCTAGAACAATTACAGAGACCAACATGAAATACCTAAATACTCATCATAAAACATTTTTGAAAAATACATGGTGTACAGCAAATGAAAGACAAACATCTTGTGAATCCAGCCAATATTTCAGATTTTTTAAGTGTTTTACAGCGAAAACACAATATAGCATTATATTAGCTTACCACAATAGCCAAACACACAACCGCATTCATTCACCGCAAAGGTAGCAATAGCGAAAAAAACAGCAAAAGATATACATTTATTCACTAACCTTGACAAACTTCATCAGCTGACAGTCCTATAACATCATATTACACAATACAGATATGTTTTGTTCGAAAATGTGCATATTTAGCAGTACAAATTGTGGTTTTACAATGTGAATACGTAGCCAAACTGCACAAAATTATCCGGATATATTTCTGACACTCACCTAATCTAATCAAAGAACTCATCATAAACTTTACTAAAAAAATACATGTTGTACAGCAAATGAAAGATACACTAGTTCTTAATGCAATCGCAGTGTTAGAATTCTAAAAATAACTTTAGTACGACATACAGCTTACGTTATAGCGAGACAGCGCCTGCAATGAGGGCGAAAAATAGTACTAAACATTTTCCACAGAAATACGAAATAACATCATAAATTGTTCCTACTTTTGCTGAGCTTCCATCAGAATCTTGTACAAGGGGTCCTTTGTCCTGAACAATCGTTGTTTGGTTTTAGAATGTCCTTTTCTCCTGTCGATATTAGCAACCAAAGATAGCCAAGTGGAGCGAAGCTGTCCATCTTCACCAAACGCAGAGAACGGAAACCGCCAAAACTCCCAATAAACTTTCAATAATCTGATAAAACTATATTGAAAAAACATACTTTACGATGATATTACCACATGTATCAAATAAAATCAAAGCCGGAGATATTAGCCGTCTATAACGAAAGCTTTTCAGAACGCAATCCAGGGTTCCTTCCCGCGCCTTGCTGAACAAAGGAAATAGTGGATCACGTCATTCCAAGAGCTCTTGTTCGACCTCAGATCAAGCTAGACACCCCATTCCACCTCTCACTGCCTCTTGACATCTAGTGGAAGGCGTATGAAGTGCATGTATATCCATAGATTTCAAGCCAATGAATAGGAAGGCCCTGGAACAGAGCCTCGATTTCAGATTTTTCACTTCCTGACAGGAAGTTTGGTGCAAAATGAGTTCTGTTTTACTCACAGATATAATTCAAACGGTTTTAAAAACTTGAGAGTGTTTTCTATCCAATAGTAATAATAATATGCATATTGTACAATCTAGAATAGAGTACGAGGCCGTTTAAATTGGGCACAATTTTATCCCAAAGTGAAAATAGCGCCCCCCTATCCCAAACAGGTTTTAAAGTCCCCGGCTACTAGGGTGAGCGTTTTGTTGTTTTCTTATGGCGGAATACAGCTCATTCAATGCGGTCATCAATGCGGTCATTCAATGCGGTCAATGCGGTCATTGAAACAGCTACGGAAAAAAATATGAAAACTCTCTAGGTAGATAGTGTGGTCTACAGTTTATCATGAGGAACTCTACCTCAGGCGAGCAATAGCTCGAGACATCCTTAGATATCGTGCACCAGCTGTTATTTACAAAAATACAAAGTCCGCCGCCCCTTGTCTTACTAGACGCCGCTGTTCTATCCTGCCGGTGCAGCGTATAACCAGCCAGCTGTATGTTGATAGTGTCACAGCCTGCCGGTACAGTGTATAACCAGCCGGCTGTATGTTGATAGTGTCACAGCCAGCCGGTGCAGTGTATAACCAGCCACCTCTTGTCTTACCAGACGCCGCTGTTCTATCCTGCCGGTGCAGCGTATAACCAGCCAGCTGTATGTTGATAGTGTCACAGCCTGCCGGTGCAGCGTATAACCAGCCAGCTGTATGTTGATAGTGTTACAGCCTGCCGGTACAGCGTATAACCAGCCAGCTGTATGTTGATAGTGTCACAGCCTGCCGGTGCAGCGTATAACCAGCCAGCTGTATGTTGATAGTGTCACAGCCTGCCGGTGCAGCGTATAACCAGCCAGCTGTATGTTGATAGTGTCACAGCCTGCCGGTGCAGCGTATAACCAGCCAGCTGTATGTTGATAGTGTCACAGCCTGCCGGTACAGCGTATAACCAGCCAGCTGTATGTTGATAGTGTCGTTGTTCAGCCACGACTCAGTGAAGGATAAGATATTACAGTTTTGAATGTCCCGTTGGTAGTTTAATCTTCCACGTAGGTCATCTATTATATTGTCCAAAGATGCACGTTTGCTAGCACAATGGAAGGAAGTGGGGGTTTATTCGATCGCCTAAAAATTCTCGCTCTTTGGCCCCTTTTTCTCCTCCTTCTCTTCCCGCAAATCACAGGGATCTGGGCCTGTTCCTGGGAGAGCAGATTATCATTCTGTAAAATCACAGGGATCTGGGCCTGTTCCTGGTAGAGCAGATTATCATTCGGTAAAATCACAGGGATCTGGGCCTGTTCCTGGGAGAGCAAATTATCATTCTGTAAAATCACAGGGATCTGGGCCTGTTCCTGGGAGAGCAGATTATCATTCTGTAAAATCACAGGGATCTGGGCCTGTTCCTGGGAGAGCAGATTATCATTCTGTAAAATCACAGGGATCTGGGCCTGTTCCTGGGAGAGCAGATTATCATTTAGTAAAATCACAGGGATCTAGGCCTGTTCCTGGGAGAGCAGATTATCATTCTGTAAAATCACAGGGATCTGGGCCTGTTCCTGGGAGAGCAGATTATCATTCTGTAAAATCACAGGGATCTGGGCCTGTTCCTGGGAGATCAGATTATCATTCTATAAAATCACAGGGATCTGGGCCTGTTCCTGGGAGAGCAGATTATCATTCTGTAAAATCACAGGGATCTGGGCCTGTTCCTGGGAGAGCAGATTATCAATCTGTAAAATCACAGGGATCTGGGCCTGTTCCTGGGAGAGCAGATTATCATTCTGTAAAATCACAGGGATCTGGGCCTGTTCCTGGGAGAGCAGATTATCATTCTGTAAAATCACAGGGATCTGGGCCTGTTCCTGGGAGAGCAGATTATCATTCTGTATATCATTCTGGAAGGTGTTCTTAATGTTTGGTAGTGTTTTACAATTGGCAAATTGTGAGGTTCCGAACTGGGCACGTGAGACTGTATCTCCTCCTATGTTATAGTGATGTGATGATTTAGATTATAATAACTTTAGTTCAAATACAGATAAATTGCTGTTATTCTGTATTTTCAATGAAATGGTTTAGCTTTCATTCTCTTTTATTTCAGGGGGAGAAAGAAATGGCTCATGAAGATGGATCGAGGTGTGACAACATTACTTCAGCCTTCGGTTTTGAACTTATGAAGGCCTTCATTTTTCACTTGTTATTGCACACTTGCAGTACTACTTTGTAGTACACTGTACCACAATACTATAATGCTAATATTCAGAATTTTATGGTGATGGTGATTATTTATACATTGGTGATTATTTATGCAGTAAATTGTGTGAAATGTTGTTAATGGTGCAGCTTTAACATTTTTGGGGAATACATTTTCTCGTCCCATGTACGCCAAATTATAGTTAGTTACTAACCAGAAAAACGGTGTAAAATAATCAATTTAGCCATGAATGTCTATCATCAAATGAACCATTCATAATGGCATTGTTTTGTACCCCTGACATTCCATTAGGATGTTCCAAGACCAGCTGGCGGAGAAGGTCCGGCCCTTCATAGACTTAATAGACGACATGAGATTCCATCGGGATAGATAAGGAGCTGCCACTGCCAACCATTGCTGTGGTGGGAGACCAGAGTTCAGGAAAGAGCTCTGTGCTTGAGACCCTTTCTGGGGTGGCGCTGCCCAGAGGGACTGGTGAGATTCTGTATTGTTTTCTGAACATACAAAAAGTATTGAAATCAATATTAGCATTTTAAATGTCATTCCTAAATCACACAAAGTCTGTGAAAGTGGTTGTGTAACTGAGACATGATTTGGGCATTGACTAGTTTTTGGTTTGAAGATGCTGAAGTTGGTGATTGATGCCAGTGGCTTGGTAAACAATCCTGAAGCAGGTTTTCACACTGACCTTGTCCATAGACGAGGTCAGGAAACAGACAGTACAATAGGACCACAGAGACACGGATATTACTGAAATGTATAGAATCTTCAAATTAACTTGATAACCACAGAAAAACTTTGCAGAAAATGTTAACTGTACATGAGTTTTCTAACCATTTAGTCAGACACTGTAAATGTCTGACATGCTTTCTGAACATTAGAGCAACCTTGTTGTCTGTAGCCTGCAGAAGTTTTATATTTATCATGAAATCCATGTCCCGGTCCATTGTTGACTGTACTGTCATATTGTATTGATTGTTCTGTAAATACAGTATAATGATATGTCATTGGTACTTCCTTCTATCCAGGTATTGTCACCAGGTGCCCACTGCTACTTAAACTCTGTAACGACAGGACAGTGAAATGGGAGGCTGTCATCTCATACGGAGGAGGGAAAGTCATTGAATTTGACGAACCTTCAGAAGTCGTGAGACACGTTGAACAAGGTGAGATGGGAACAAACACACAAAAACACACACAAACACACACACAAACACACACAAACACACACATTAACCAGTGGAGGCTCCTCAGAGGAGGAAGGGGAGGACCATCCTCCTCAGTGAATTTCAGAAACATTTAAATAGCGAAACATTTAAAAAGTTATATTTTTTAAATAAAACTATACTAAATATAGCCCTATGTCCACCCAATCAAAGGATCAGAAAATGAATCTATTACAGAGTGCATAATCTACAGCTAGCTAGCCCTGCAAGACATAACATGTGGTGAGTAGGTTACTGAAATAGAGAGAAAGACAATAGGAACTGTTTTGAAAAGAGAGCTAGCTATATTTCATATTATTTTCACTTTCACTTACTTAGCTTGCGAAGTTAGCTAGCTAGTTTAGCCCACTCAGACACCAGGCTCAAACAGAGAGGGATGGCTATGGCTATCCAACGAAGTAACTCTTCCAAGTCAAGGTAAGTTTAATAAATTGTTAGCCACTGATGCCCTCCGATGTAACTGCTAAACTGCTTGCTGCTGACTGAACACTGTACTGCATGATTGTAGCAGGTTTACTAACGTGTTAGCTCTAGTAGCTATGTTGACTATGATGATATAATATGGTGACATCAATGTCGGCTGTGTGTAGAGCTGATATGAAGGTTTGGCTTGGAAATGTTTTTTCGTCTGGTCACAGACAGCTGATGTGTTGTGCACTGAAGTCAACAAGCGAAGGGTAAAGGTGAGAGGAGGGGAGCGCGTAGATGGGAGGAGGATGTATATATACACTGATCAAAGGGATCATGCTGTTTGTATGTGGCTGCTATGAAAGTGAACTGTGATTGCGTGTGATCAGGGGTGTTTTCATTACACCAATTCTGTTGAAAAATGTTTCTTAAACGGACGCAAACGGAAACAAAACAAGGATAAACATACCTGAATTTGTCCAATAGAAACTCTCGTTTGCAACTGTTGGACTAATGATAACACCCTAGATCAGCATGATGCAGCCAGAGTGTGCGAGGTGGTATTGAATGTGTCAGTGTCTATCACCTTGACTACTAAACATTCTCTCAACTTCTGCACCTGCCTTGTAAACTTTCATTCATAGGTTAGGTTGTAGTATGATGAGTATGATGTACTAGCCTAAACCTATTGATGTTACACTGAGCTGTGTGAATGGAATATGAATGACAGTCATCCAATATGCTGTAATAGAAATAAGGCCATGCTCATAAAAAAAAGATATTGTTCTTCCTTATCTTAAACGGAACATACTGCCACTGACATTGACATATCTATTATCATTTATTGTGGAAAAGTTTGTATGGTATTTACCATAGACAACTACAGAATATATATTATAATAAGATTAGCTTTATCTGGGTATAAGACAGACAACAAACAAATAATAAAACACATCAATATTTTCCCATTGATTTAACAGCTCAGAATGCGTTAGCTGGAAAGGGCGTGGGGATATGTGAAGACCTGATCACTCTGAAGATCACATCCTCCACGGTGTGTGACCTCAGTCTGATTGACTTACCAGGGATCACCAGGGTGGCTGTGAAAGGACAACCAGAAGACATTGGAGTCCAAGTAAGTCTGTCGTTAGAGTATAGCTTTTGGACTTTGTCCAGTACATTGTTTGGTTTATCTCATGACTCTTGGTTCTCCTCTCATGATTCACTAATGATGAATTATTTTAACCAGGTGTACAGACTTGTTCCATAACTGCTAGCAAGGTACATGTAGCTATGATGGTTGATTCTGGTGAAAGGTACTTTGAATGTGTTGACTTGAGGAAGATTGAGCTTCAGAACCATGAAGAACAGAGGTGCCCCACACAGGGCGATATTCACGGTAGCAAGCGGTCTGATACCCCTCTCTGTCACGCCCGCTCTCCCTCCCTGGCGCCAGGCCTACCCGTCATCATACAAAACATGTATCAAACACGCACAGATGCGCTCATTGAACTCACCTGGACTCCTTCACTTTGTTGATTATCTGTTATCTGATATATCTGTCTGTTTCCTTGGTTGTGTTCCCTGTGTCCGCATTGTTCCGTGTTGTTATGTGTTCCTGTTCAGACGCTGTTCCTGTTCCGTTTCATGTCCATCAGCTATTAAACCATCTCCTTTACCTGTTCTCATCTCCTGCCCTAACAAGTGCTCCACACAGGGCGATATCACAGTAACAAGTGGTTTTATACCCTCTCGTGGATTAATCAAATAACTTGATCAAAGTCTTGAATCCTGACTGCTTTGTCACATTCTTCTTCCTTTTTTGCTAGATCAATAATCTCATTTCGAAATTCATAAAGAATAAGAGAACCATTATTTTGGCGGTGGTACCATGTAATGTTGACATAGCAACAACAGAGGCCCTGAAAATGGCACAACAAGTGGATCCTGAAGGCACAAGAACTCTGGGTAAAGAAATTATATAGATACATTTATTTTTTATACGTTTTTTGTATTAGTAAAGTTCTCATAATGCTTTTCATTTGTCTTCAAGCCATTCTGACAAAGCCAGACCTGATAGACCCGGGAGCAGAGAAGAATGTGTTGGAAATTGTCCACAATAGAGTCATCTTTCTCAATATGGGTTATGTCATTGTGAAATGTCGTGGTCAGAAGCAAATTGATGAAAACATGTCAATATCCCGTGCGATTGAGGAGGAGTTGGCATTCTTCCGAAATCACGAGCACTTCAGGTAAAATGTCTTCTTGCCATGTGTTAAGTAACTTGCATCTTTGTTTTTGATGGCTTCACATCTGAAAATGTTCAGGGCCCCAAACTGTTGGTTTTAGGATTTTATGAAAAAAGTATATTTTTCCAGATATCCTTTGAGAGTAGTTCCATATTGTGTTGATGAATGAGAGTCCCTCTCCTCCCTTCTCTTACATTTATGCATATTGTACTTTTTAACATTCAAAATCAAATAGCTAAATGATCCTTGGTATGATCATAAAACAATTCCATACGTTATCTTAGCAAATATCTCTAACTTAAACAGATGCATTTATTTTGTATTATGTTAATTAGATATATGTGGGGGCGTGACCATTGTAGGCCAAAGGTTATACCAAGTTATGGCCAATGTTTGGGATGAAATAATGTGTTTGTTATTTTTCTCTCCTTTTCAATGTATAGCTCCCTCCTGCGTGAGGAGAAGGCAACCACCACGTGCCTAGCCACCAAGCTCAGCAATGCCCTGGTCAAACAGATCAAGGTTAGTCCAACCACATACCTGATGGTCATCTGTTCCTACTACACCCAGTGTACACTGGAAAACATGTGGTCTGGTACCTATTAACTTGTATGTTTGCTCCTGGTCAGAAATCCTTGCCCCAGATGTCAGAGAAGATAAAGGAGCAGCTGGGGGAGGTAAAGCATTCGTTGAGTCAAATAGAGGGCGGGCCTCCAATGGAACCTGAAGAGAAGAGGAAGTACCTCATTCAGGTGAGTACATTTTTCATCTTCCATCTTTCAGCTTCGTAAACCTCTTCTGTACACAATCTCTATAAAAATGTATGATGTAGGGTTGGAAGCCATACTGTTGCACAGTAGTCCAGGTGTGTTATTGTCATGGTTTGGTAAATTGTCAGGAGAATGTCCTATAGAGAATTTGGGCAATGGTACCTGGTGTAAAGGCATCAACTCTATTTCACATCCTCTGCCATTTGGATTGGTCAGATTTGCAACACAGGTGTAAGAGTAGACGCACTGTCCAGAAAAATAAATAAAACAGCATTATAATGTTCTCAACACTCCAACTTCCTCCACTCTCCTTCCTTAATTTCCCCTGATTATGTTTGTCACAAGGATAAACATTACTTTACCTTGATAGCTGATCTTACAAAAACACTTGGACAAGCCAGTGTAAGATACTTATTGTTTAATATCTGTAGAAGACGTAAGGATGGATGGGTCTTGTGGAGCCATTTCATTAAACAGTAATCCAAAAGTACTAAATGTTAAACATTTAAACAGGTATGTTTTATTGTTATGTTTCCATCTTCAGGTCATAACAGAGTTCAATGAGCAAATTACCCAACTGTCCCAAGGGGATATTATCGTTGAGGAAAATCTGTTTGAGCTCATGCGAAAGGAATTTACAGAGTGGATGGAACGTCTCAAAAATGCCAAATCACATTGTAGGTACAATTTTGAATAACCTGGGTATTGCTCATCATACTACCATGTCTAACCAATAAATATTTATGTTTCTAAATATCCCTAATATTTACTGATATAGTTAATATACTACTAATAGTTATGTCATACAACAGTGATTATAATCTCCAATGAATTATTAACATTGTTTTCCTGAATTTAGACCACAAAGTAGTGCAACAAGTGGTGGATGAATATGATCAGGAGCACAGGGGAAGTGAGCTGCCAGGGATTCAGTAACTACAGGGTATTTCAACATGTTGTTCAGAAAACTAGTGTGAACTTAAGAGACCAGCTATGATGACACTACAGACAATCAGAGGTAAGTGACCAAAAGCCCTTGTCTCGTCTACTCCATCTCTCCCCCTCTGGCGCTTGGTGTCACCAGTTTATTCATTATTACGCAAACCTGCATCATCGTTGCGCCCTCATGAGATTCACCTGGACACCGTCACCTTCCTGATTACCTCACTTATATCTGTCACTCCCTTTGGTTCTTTTCCTCAGGCGTTATGTTTCTGTTACTGTGTTTCATGTCTGTACGCTACTCATGTTCTTGTTTTGTTTCATTTTGTGAGTATTAACTTCTACTTGCACACCATCCCGGATCCGGGAGCACCCCCCACAGTAAAAAGCTGACTAGCATAGCCTAGCATAGCGTCACAAGTAAATACTAGCATCTAAATATCATTAAATCACAAGTCTAAGACACCAGATGAAAGATACACATCTTGTGAATCCAGATCATTTCTGATTTTTAAATGTTTTACAGGGAAGACACAATATGTAAATCTATTAGCTAACACGATAGCAAAAGACACAACTTTTTTTCTCCATCATTTTTGTTCCTGCATAGGTAGCTATCACAATTTCGACCAATATAAGATATAATAGCCACTAACCAAGAAACAAATTCATCAGATGACAGTCTGATAACATATTTATTGTATGCATATGTTTTGTTAGAAAAATTTGCCTTTTCAGGTATAAATCACAGTTCTACATTGCAGCTGCAATCTGAAATAGCGCCGAAGCAGCCAGAATAATTACAGAGACCAACGTCAAATACCTAAATAGTCATCATAAAACATTTCTGAAAAATACACAGCATACAGCAAATGAAAGACCAACATCTTGTGAATCCAGCCAATATTTCAGATTTTTAAGTGTTTTACAGCGAAAACACAATATAGCATTATATTAGCTTACCACAATAGCCAGAAACACAAGCCATTTCCCAGCAGCAAAGGTTAGCG
>NW_024058983.1:0-43174 GCF_016432855.1 Salvelinus namaycush
TGACCAGGTTTTATACTCTGCTAGCCATCACCTCACTGACCAGGTTTTATACTCTGCTAGCCATCACCTCAACCTGACCAGTTTTATACTCTGCTAGCAATCACCTAACCTGCCAGGTTTTATAATCCTCTGCTAGCCATCACCTCACCTAAACCAGGTTTTATCCTCTGCTAGCCGTCACCTCACCTAACCAGGTTTTATACTCTGCTAGCCGTCACCTCACCTAACCAGGTTTTATACTCTGCTAGCCGTCACCTCACCTAACCAGGTTTTATACTCTGCTAGCCGTCACCTCACCTAACCAGGTTTTATACTCTGCTAGCCGTCACCTCACCTAACCAGGTTTTATCCTCTGCTAGCCGTCACCTCACCTAACCAGGTTTTATACTCTGCTAGCCGTCACCTCACCTAACCAGGTTTTTACCTCTGCTAGCCGTCACCTCACCTAACCAGGTTTTATACTCTGCTAGCCGTCACCTCACCTAACCAGGTTTTATACTCTGCTAGCCGTCACCTCACCTGACCAGGTTTTATACTCTGCTAGCCGTCACCTCACCTGACCAGGTTTTATACTCTGCTAGCTGCTAGCCATGCACCTCACCTAACCAGGTTTTATACTCTGCTAGCCATCAACCTCACCTAACCAGGTTTTAGCCTCCTGCTTAGCCGTCACCACTCACCTAACCAGGTTTTATACTCTGCTAGCCGTCACCTCACCTAACCAGGTTTTAACTCTGCTAGCCGTCACCTCACCTAACCAGGTTTTTATACTCTGCTAGCCGTCACCTCACGCTAACCAGGTTTTTATACTCTGCTAGCCGTCACCTCACCTGACCAGGTTTTATACTCTGGCTAGCCCGTCACCTCACCTGAACCAGGTTTATACTCTGCTAGCCGTCACCTCACCTAACCAGGGTTTTATACTCTGCTAGCCGTCACCTCACCTAACCAGGTTTATACTCTGCTAGCCGTCACCTCACCTAACCAGGTTTTAATACTCTGCTAGCCGTCACCTCACCTAACCAGGTTTATCCTCTGCTACCGTCACCTCACCTAACCAGGTTTTATCCTCTGCTAGCCGTCACCTCACCTAACCAGGTTTTATACTCTGCTAGCCGTCACCCTCCACCTAACCAGGTTTTTATACTCTGCTATGCCCTCACCTAACCAGGTTTTATACTCTGCTAGCCGTCACCTCACCTAACCAGGTTTTTATCCTTGCTAGCCGTCACCTCACCTAACCAGGTTTTATCCTCTGCTAGCCGTCACCCTCACTAACCAGGTTTTATACTCTGCTAGCCGTCACCTCACCTAACCAGGTTTTATACTCTGCTAGCCATCACCTCACCTAACAGGTTTTATACTCTGCTAGCCGTCTCCTCACCTAACCAGGTTTTATACTCTGCTAGCCCTCACCTAACCAGGTTTTATACTCTGCTAGCCGTCTCCTCACCTAACCAGGTTTTATACTCTGCTAGCCGTCACCTCACCTAACCAGGTTTTATACTCTGCTAGCCGTCTCCTCACCTAACCAGGTTTTATACTCTGCTAGCCCTCACCTAACCAGGTTTTATACTCTGCTAGCCGTCACCTCACCTAACCAGGTTTTATACTCTGCTAGCCGTCACCTCACCTAACCAGGTTTTATACTCTGCTAGCCATCACCTCACCTAACCAGGTTTTATACTCTGCTAGCCGTCACCTCACCTAACCAGGTTTTATACTCTGCTAGCCCTCACCTAACCAGGTTTTATACTCTGCTAGCCGTCTCCTCACCTAACCAGGTTTTATACTCTGCTAGCCGTCACCTCACCTAACCAGGTTTTATACTCTGCTAGCCGTCTCCTCACCTAACCAGGTTTTATACTCTGCTAGCCCTCACCTAACCAGGTTTTATACTCTGCTAGCCGTCTCCTCACCTAACCAGGTTTTATACTCTGCTAGCCGTCACCTCACCTAACCAGGTTTTATACTCTGCTAGCCGTCTCCTCACCTAACCAGGTTTTATACTCTGCTAGCCGTCACCTCACCTAACCAGGTTTTATACTCTGCTAGCCGTCACCTCACCTAACCAGGTTTTATACTCTGCTAGCCCTCACCTAACCAGGTTTTATCCTCTGCTAGCCGTCACCTCACCTAACCAGGTTTTATACTCTGCTAGCCGTCTCCTCACCTAACCAGGTTTTATACTCTGCTAGCCGTCACCTCACCTAACCAGGTTTTATACTCTGCTAGCTGTCACCTCACCTAACCAGGTTTTATACTCTGCTAGCCGTCTCCTCACCTAACCAGGTTTTATACTCTGCTAGCCCTCACCTAACCAGGTTTTATCCTCTGCTAGCCGTCTCCTCACCTAACCAGGTTTTATACTCTGCTAGCCGTCTCCTCACCTAACCAGGTTTTATCCTCTGCTAGCCGTCTCCTCACCTAACCAGGTTTTATACTCTGCTAGCCGTCACCTCACCTAACCAGGTTTTATCCTCAGAACCATGGACAGCCACATCATATTTAGCTTACGTTGACTGGACTAAATAGTTTTTGGTATCTTTTAGTTGTCACTGTATTGGACTAAGCAGAGGGGGTTTGATGTTGAAATGGTGCTGGAATAGTGGAGGCAGCTCCTGTTTTCTCTGCTAGCCGTCTCCTCACCTAACCAGGTTTTATACTCTGCTAGCCGTCACCTCACCTAACCAGGTTTTATCCTCTGCTAGCCGTCACCTCACCTAACCAGGTTTTATCCTCTGCTAGCCGTCACCTCACCTAACCAGGTTTTATACTCTGCTAGCCGTCACCTCACCTAACCAGGTTTTATACTCTGCTAGCCGTCACCTCACCTAACCAGGTCAGACATCTATCATGGTACAGCTACATGGATAACAGACAGACATCTACCATGGTACAGCTACATGGGTAACATACATCTATCATGGTACATGGATAACATACAGCCATCTACCATGGTACAGCTACATGGATAACAGGCATCTATCATGGTACAGCTACATGGATAACAGACATCTATCATGGTACAGCTACATGGATAACAGACAGACATCTATCATGGTACAGCTACATGGATAACAGACATATATCATGGTACATGGACAACAGACATCTATCATGGTACAGCTACATGGATAACAGACATCTATCATGGTACAGCTACATGGATAACAGACAGACATCTATCATGGTACAGCTACATGGATAACAGACAGACATCTATCATGGTCCAGCTACATGGATAACAGACATCTATCATGGTCCAGCTACATGGATAACAGACATCTATCATGGTACAGCTACATGGATAACAGACATCTATCATGGTACAGCTACATGGATAACAGACATCTATCATGGTACAGCTACATGGATAACAGACATCTATCATGGTACAGCTACATGGATAACAGACATCTACCATGGTACAGCTACATGGGATAACAGACATCTATCATGGTACAGCTACATGGATAACAGACATCTATCATGGTACAGCTACATGGATAACAGACATCTATCATGGTACAGCTACATGGATAACAGACAGACATCTATCATGGTACAGCTACATGGATAACAGACATCTATCATGGTACAGCTACATGGATAACAGACATCTATCATGGTACAGCTACATGGATAACAGACATCTATCATGGTACAGCTACATGGATAACAGACAGATATCTATCATGGTACAGCTACATGGATAACAGACATATATCATGGTACAGCTACATGGATAACAGGCATCTATCATGGTACAGCTACATGGATAACAGACAGACATCTATCATGGTACAGCTACATGGATAACAGACATATATCATGGTACATGGACAACAGACATCTATCATGGTACAGCTACATGGATAACAGACATCTATCATGGTACAGCTACATGGATAACAGACAGCCATCTATCATGGTACAGCTACATGGATAACAGACATATATCATGGTACATGGACAACAGACATCTATCATGGTACAGCTACATGGATAACAGACATCTATCATGGTACAGCTACATGGATAACAGACAGCCATCTATCATGGTACAGCTACATGGATAACAGACATATATCATGGTACATGGACAACAGACATCTATCATGGTCCAGCTACATGGATAACAGACATCTATCATGGTACAGCTACATGGACAACAGACATCTATCATGGTACAGCTACATGGATAACAGACATCTATCATGGTACAGCTACATGGATAACAGACATCTATCATGGTACAGCTACATGGATAACAGACATCTATCATGGTACAGCTACATGGATAACAGACATCTACCATGGTACAGCTACATGGGATAACAGACATCTATCATGGTACAGCTACATGGATAACAGACATCTATCATGGTACAGCTACATGGATAACAGACATCTATCATGGTACAGCTACATGGATAACAGACAGACATCTATCATGGTACAGCTACATGGATAACAGACATCTATCATGGTACAGCTACATGGATAACAGACATCTATCATGGTACAGCTACATGGATAACAGACATCTATCATGGTACAGCTACATGGATAACAGACAGATATCTATCATGGTACAGCTACATGGATAACAGACATATATCATGGTACAGCTACATGGATAACAGGCATCTATCATGGTACAGCTACATGGATAACAGACAGACATCTATCATGGTACAGCTACATGGATAACAGACATATATCATGGTACATGGACAACAGACATCTATCATGGTACAGCTACATGGATAACAGACATCTATCATGGTACAGCTACATGGATAACAGACAGCCATCTATCATGGTACAGCTACATGGATAACAGACATATATCATGGTACATGGACAACAGACATCTATCATGGTACAGCTACATGGATAACAGACATCTATCATGGTACAGCTACATGGATAACAGACAGCCATCTATCATGGTACAGCTACATGGATAACAGACATATATCATGGTACATGGACAACAGACATCTATCATGGTCCAGCTACATGGATAACAGACATCTATCATGGTCCAGCTACATGGATAACATACAGACATCTATCATGGTACAGCTACATGGATAACAGACATCTATCATGGTACAGCTACATGGACAACAGACAGACATCTATCATGGTACAGCTACATGGATAACAGACATCTATCATGGTACAGCTACATGGATAACAGACATATATCATGGTACATGGACAACAGACATCTATCATGGTACAGCTACATGGATAACAGACATCTATCATGGTACAGCTACATGGATAACAGACATCTACCATGGTACAGCTACATGGATAACAGACATCTATCATGGTACAGCTACATGGATAACAGACATCTATCATGGTACAGCTACATGGATAACAGACATCTATCATGGTACAGCTACATGGATAACAGACAGACATCTATCATGGTACAGCTACATGGATAACAGACATCTATCATGGTACAGATACATGGATAACAGACATCTATCATGGTACAGCTACATGGATAACAGACATCTATCATGGTACAGCTACATGGATAACAGACAGACATCTACCATGGTACAGCTACATGGGTAACATACATCTATCATGGTACAGCTACATAGATAACAGACATCTATCATGGTACAGCTACATGGATAACAGACATCTATCATGGTACAGCTACATGGATAACATACAGACATATATCATGGTACAGCTACATGGATAACAGACAGACATCTATCATGGTATGGCTACATGGATAACAGACATATATCATGGTACAGCTACATGGATAACAGACAGACATCATGGTCCAGCTACATGGATAACAGACATCTATCATGGTACAGCTACATGGATAACAGACATATATCATGGTACATGGATAACAGACATCTATCATGGTACAGCTACATGGATAACAGACATCTATCATGGTACAGCTACATGGATAACAGACATCTATCATGGTACAGCTACATGGACAACAGACAGACATCTATCATGGTACAGCTACATGGATAACAGACAGACATCTATCATGGTACAGCTACATGGATAACAGACATATATCATGGTACATGGACAACAGACATCTATCATGGTACAGCTACATGGATAACAGACATCTATCATGGTACAGCTACATGGATAACAGACATCTACCATGGTACAGCTACATGGATAACAGACATCTATCATGGTACAGCTACATGGATAACAGACATCTATCATGGTACAGCTACATGGATAACAGACATCTATCATGGTACAGCTACATGGATAACAGACATCTATCATGGTACAGCTACATGGATAACAGACAGACATCTATCATGGTACAGCTACATGGATAACAGACATCTATCATGGTACAGATACATGGATAACAGACATCTATCATGGTACAGCTACATGGATAACAGACATCTATCATGGTACAGCTACATGGATAACAGACATCTATCATGGTACAGCTACATGGATAACAGACAGATATCTATCATGGTACAGCTACATGGATAACAGACATATATCATGGTACAGCTACATGGATAACAGGCATCTATCATGGTACAGCTACATGGATAACAGACAGACATCTATCATGGTACAGATACATGGATAACAGACATCTATCATGGTACAGCTACATGGATAACAGACATCTATCATGGTACAGCTACATGGATAACAGACAGACATCTACCATGGTACAGCTACATGGGTAACAGACATCTATCATGGTACAGCTACATGGATAACAGACATCTATCATGGTACAGCTACATGGATAACAGACAGACATCTACCATGGTACAGCTACATGGGTAACATACATCTATCATGGTACATGGATAACATACAGCCATCTACCATGGTACAGCTACATGGATAACAGGCATCTATCATGGTACAGCTACATGGATAACAGACAGACATCTATCATGGTACAGCTACATGGATAACAGACATATATCATGGTACATGGACAACAGACCTCTATCATGGTACAGCTACATGGATAACAGACATCTGTCATGGTACAGCTACATGGATAACAGACATCTACCATGGTACAGCTACATGGATAACAGACATCTATCATGGTACAGCTACATGGATAACAGACATCTATCATGGTACAGCTACATGGATAACAGACATCTATCATGGTACAGCTACATGGATAACAGACATATATCTATCATGGTACAGCTACATGGATAACAGACATATATCATGGTACAGCTACATGGATAACAGGCATCTATCATGGTACAGCTACATGGATAACAGACAGACATCTATCATGGTACAGCTACATGGATAACAGACATATATCATGGTACATGGACAACAGACATCTATCATGGTACAGCTACATGGATAACAGACATCTATCATGGTACAGCTACATGGATAACAGACAGCCATCTATCATGGTACAGCTACATGGATAACAGACATATATCATGGTATATGGACAACAGACATCTATCATGGTACAGCTACATGGATAACAGACATCTATCATGGTACAGCTACATGGATAACAGACAGCCATCTATCATGGTACAGCTACATGGATAACAGACATATATCATGGTACATGGACAACAGACATCTATCATGGTCCAGCTACATGGATAACAGACATCTATCATGGTCCAGCTACATGGATAACATACAGACATCTATCATGGTACAGCTACATGGATAACAGACATCTATCATGGTACAGCTACATGGACAACAGACAGACATCTATCATGGTACAGCTACATGGATAACAGACAGACATCTATCATGGTACAGCTACATGGATAACAGACATATATCATGGTACATGGACAACAGACATCTATCATGGTACAGCTACATGGATAACAGACATCTATCATGGTACAGCTACATGGATAACAGACATCTACCATGGTACAGCTACATGGGATAACAGACATCTATCATGGTACAGCTACATGGATAACAGACATCTATCATGGTACAGCTACATGGATAACAGACATCTACCATGGTACAGCTACATGGATAACAGACATCTATCATGGTACAGCTACATGGATAACAGACATCTATCATGGTACAGCTACATGGATAACAGACATCTATCATGGTACAGCTACATGGATAACAGACAGACATCTATCATGGTACAGCTACATGGATAACAGACATCTATCATGGTACAGATACATGGATAACAGACATCTATCATGGTACAGCTACATGGATAACAGACATCTATCATGGTACAGCTACATGGATAACAGACAGACATCTACCATGGTACAGCTACATGGGTAACATACATCTATCATGGTACAGCTACATGGATAACAGACATCTATCATGGTACAGCTACATGGATAACAGACATCTATCATGGTACAGCTACATGGATAACATACAGACATATATCATGGTACAGCTACATGGATAACAGACAGACATATATCATGGTATAGCTACATGGATAACAGACATCTATCATGGTACAGCTACATGGATAACAGACAGACATCATGGTACAGCTACATGGATAACAGACATCTATCATGGTACAGCTACATGGATAACAGACATATATCATGGTACATGGATAACAGACATCTATCATGGTACAGCTACATGGATAACATACATCTATCATGGTACAGCTACATGGATAACAGACATCTATCATGGTACAGCTACATGGACAACAGACAGACATCTATCATGGTACAGCTACATGGATAACAGACAGACATCTATCATGGTACAGCTACATGGATAACAGACATATATCATGGTACATGGACAACAGACATCTATCATGGTACAGCTACATGGATAACAGACATCTATCATGGTACAGCTACATGGATAACAGACATCTACCATGGTACAGCTACATGGATAACAGACATCTATCATGGTACAGCTACATGGATAACAGACATCTATCATGGTACAGCTACATGGATAACAGACATCTATCATGGTACAGCTACATGGATAACAGACAGACATCTATCATGGTACAGCTACATGGATAACAGACATCTATCATGGTACAGATACATGGATAACAGACATCTATCATGGTACAGCTACATGGATAACAGACATCTATCATGGTACAGCTACATGGATAACAGACATCTATCATGGTACAGCTACATGGATAACAGACAGATATCTATCATGGTACAGCTACATGGATAACAGACATATATCATGGTACAGCTACATGGATAACAGGCATCTATCATGGTACAGCTACATGGATAACAGACAGACATCTATCATGGTACATCTACATGGATAACAGACATCTATCATGGTACAGCTACATGGATAACAGACATCTATCATGGTACAGCTACATGGATAACAGACAGACATCTACCATGGTACAGCTACATGGGTAACAGACATCTATCATGGTACAGCTACATGGATAACAGACATCTATCATGGTACAGCTACATGGATAACAGACATCTATCATGGTACAGCTACATGGATAACATACAGACATATATCATGGTACAGCTACATGGATAACAGACAGACATCTATCAAGATATGGCTACATGGATAACAGACATATATCATGGTACAGCTACATGGATAACAGACAGACATCATGGTACAGCTACATGGATAACAGACATCTATCATGGTACAGCTACATGGATAACAGACATCTATCATGGTACAGCTACATGGATAACAGACATCTATCATGGTACAGCTACATGGATAACAGACATCTATCATGGTACAGCTACATGGATAACAGACATCTATCATGGTACAGCTACATGGATAACAGACAGATATCATGGTACAGCTACATGGATAACATACAGACATATATCATGGTACAGCTACATGGATAACAGACATATATCATGGTATAGCTACATGGATAACAGACATCTATCATGGTACAGCTACATGGATAACAGACAGACATATATCATGGTATAGCTACATGGATAACAGACATCTATCATGGTACAGCTACATGGATAACAGACAGACATATATTATATATGTATTACCGCCACACCGGCGGTCACGAGTCAGGAAGGGAGTCAAATTCCACGTGACCATTTAGTCACGGTAACTAGGCTTCTCCAAGCTCTGATGCTGCTAATGGTCATTAGTAGCCTACCAAGCTTCCTAACTGCCTGGTACTCAACACTATTGTCCCTCTAATCACTCTGACATAAATACAAATGTAATTGAATAATCTAATCAAACACTTCATGAGAGCCCATGAGTTGATGTTACACAACATTTCTATTGGCTATGCAATTGCACAAGAAAACAGAGTGATGGCCTCTATTAAAAAGAGGAGGATCCCATCAGCTTTCTATAGGCTAGGCCTACTATATTTATTTCTCAACTTTCCTAATATTAAGCATATTGCTTATCTTTACAACAGGAGTATAGTCTACCAGGCTGGCATGAAAATGAACCACGGAAAAGCATCCTCCATTAGCTATTTAAGTGCATAGATTACATTTTTTTCAGCTGCCCCTGTTTTGATACAGGTGCATTATAATGGTCCATTCTAAATCAAAACACATTACACATATACAGTACCAGTACAAAATTTGGACACACCTAATCATTCAAGGGTTTTTCTTTATTTTTTACTATTTTCTACATTGTAGATTAATAGATCAAAACTATGAAATAACACATATGGAATCCTGTAGTAACCAAAAAAGGATTAAACAAATCAAAATATATTAATAGATTTTATATTCTTCAAAGTAGCCACCCTTTGCCTTGATGACAGCTTTGCACACTCTTGGCATTCTCTCAACCAGCTTCACCTGGAATGCTTTTCCAACAGTCTTGAAGGAGTTCCCATATATTCTGAACACTTGTTGGGTGCTTTTCCTTCACTCTGCGGTCCAACTCATCCCAAACCATCTCAATTGTGTTGAGGTCGGGGGATTGTGGAGGCCAGGTCATTTGATGCAGCACTCCATCACTCTCCTTCTTGGTCAAATAGCCCTTACACAGCCTGGAGGTGTGTTGGGTCATTGTCCTGTTGAAAAACAAATGATAGTCCCACTAAGCGCAAACCAGATGGGATGGCGTTAGGCTCCAGAATGCTGTGGAGGCCATGCTGGTTAAGTGTGCCTTGAATTCTACATAAATCACTGACCGTGTCACCAGCAGAGCACCATCAAGCTCCTGTTAGGCCTACAGAAATACATGCCTATAAAAATGTATCTAACTGATGGGATAAGTTTAACATTTGAATGTCACATGCACAAGTACAGTGAAGTACAGCTGTAGAACTTTGAGGAACTGAGGGCCCATGCCAAACCTTTTCAACCTCCTGAGGGGGTAACGGTGCTGTCGATACTATAAAATCATATCATATAAAATAATGTCATGGGACTTACAAGCATATCTAGTTCCTCTTTGTGGCACATGACCACATGACTGGACATTAGTCCAGGTGTGACTAAACTAGGGCCTGCAGGACCTGCCTTGTTGATAGTGCTGTTAAGAAGGTAGAGCAGCGCTTTATTATAGACAGACTTCTCCCCATCTTAGCTACTGTTGTATCAGAATGTTTTGACCAGGACAGTTTACAGTCCAGGGTTACTCCAAGCAGTTTAGTCACCTCAACTTGCTCAATTTCCACATTATTCATTATGAGATTTAGTTGAGGTTCAGGGTTTAGTGAATGATTTGTCCCAAATACAATGCTTTTAATATTTAGGACTAACTTATTTCTTGCCACCCATTCTGAAACTGACTACAGCTCTTTATGTGTTGCAGTGATTTCACTTGCTGTGGTAGCTGACATGTATAGTGTTGAGTCATCAGCATACATAGACACACAGGCTTTACTCAGTGCAACTGTCAGGTCATTAGTAAAGATTGACAAAAGTAAGGGGCCTAGATAGCTTCCCTGGGGAATGCCTGACACTACCTTGATTATGCTGAAGAGGCTTCCATTAATGAGCACCCTCTGTGTTCTGTTAGACAGGTAACTCTTTATCTACAATATAGCAGGGGGTGTAAAGCCATAACACATTATAGCAGGGGGTGTAAAGCCATAACACATTATAGCAGGGGGTGTAAAGCCATAACACATTATAGCAGGGGGTGTAAAGCCATAACACATTATAGCAGGGGGTGTAAAGCCATAACACATTATAGCAGGGGGTGTAAAGCCATAACACATTATAGCAGGGGGTGTAAAGCCATAACACAATATAGCAGGGGGTGTAAAGCCATAACACATACGTTGTTCCACCAGCAGATCGTTAATGTCGAAAGCTGCAGTCTAACAAAATAGCTCCCACAATCTTTTTATTATCAATTTCAGTCATTTGTGTAGATGCCGTACATGTTGAATGGCCTTCCCTATAAACGTGCTGAAATCTTTTATTTTGGATACTGTGAAATAGCATTGTATCTGGTAAATTTGTTTTGTTTTTGTTCACTAAGTGTTGGTAACAGGCTGATTGGTCAGCTGTTTAACCAGTGAAGGGGGCTTTGCTATTCTTTGGTAGCGGAATTACTTTTGCTTCCCTCCAGGCCTAATTACATTTTCTCACCCATCTACACACAATAACCCATAATGACAAAGTGAAAACATGTTTTTAGAAGTTTTTGCTACTTTTTGGAAAATGAAATACATACATCTTTACATA
This sequence comes from Salvelinus namaycush, assembly GCF_016432855.1. NCBI lineage: Eukaryota > Metazoa > Chordata > Actinopteri > Salmoniformes > Salmonidae > Salvelinus > Salvelinus namaycush. Next base: position 12,723 of record NW_024058983.1, read on the forward strand.
AGTATTCACTGAGTCAGTAGTTTGTAGAAGCATCTTTGGCAGCAATTACAGCCGTGAGTGTTTCTGGGTAAGTCTCTAAGAGCTGTGAGTGTTTCTGGGTAAGTCTCTAAGAGCTGTGAGTGTTTCTGGGTAATTCTCTAAGAGCTGTGAGTGTTTCTGGGTAATTCTCTAAGAGCTGTGAGTGTTTCTGGGTAAGTCTCTAAGAGCTGTGAGTGTTTCTGGGTAAGTCTCTAAGAGCTTTGAGTCTTTCTGGGTACGTCTCTAAGAGCTGTGAGTGTTTCTGGGTAAGTCTCTAAGAGCTTTGAGTCTTTCTGGGTATGTCTCTAAGAGCTGTGAGTGTTTCTGGGTAAGTCTCTAAGAGCTGTGAGTGTTTCTGGGTAAGTCTAAAAGAGCAACTGGATTGTACAATATTTGCTCATTATTTTCTAAATTCTTCAGCTCTGTCAAATTGGTTGTTGATCGTTGCTAGACAACCATTTTAAGGTCTTGCCATACATTTTACAGTTTTGACTTAAATCTACTTTAACTCGGCCCCTGAGGAACATCCACTTTCTTCTTGGTAAGAAACTCCATATCAAGTGTAGATTTGGTGTTTTAGGTTATTGTCCTGCTGAAAGGTGATTGTCATCTCCCAGTGTCTGGTGGAAAGCAGACTGAACCAGGGTTTTGCTCCATCTCATAAATGTTTTAATCCTGAAAATATAAGGGCACAAGGTGAGACCCAGATGCAGAAGAGTCTTTGAACTTTACTAAATCAAAGTAGGCAAAAGAATGGTCGTGTACAGGCAAAAATGGAGTCCAGAAAACAGGTCAAAACCGGGAGGACTAGAAAAAAAAGAATAGAAAAGGAGTACGGGAAAAACACGCTGGTTGACTTGAAAACATACAAGACGAACTGGCACAGAGAGACAGGAAACAGGGATAAATACACTGGTACAGAGAGACAGGAAACACAGGGATAAATACACTGGTACAGAGAGACAGGAAACACAGGGATAAATACACTGGCACAGAGAGACAGGAAACACAGGGATAAATACACTGGTACAGAGAGACAGGAAACACAGGGATAAATACACTGGTACAGAGAGACAGGAAACACAGGGATAAATACACTGGCACAGAGAGACAGGAAACACAGTGATAAATACACTGGTACAGAGAGACAGGAAACACAGGGATAAATACACTGGTACAGAGAGACAGGAAACACAGGGATAAATACACTGGCACAGAGAGACAGGAAACACAGGGATAAATACACTGGCACAGAGAGACAGGAAACACAGGGATAAATACACTGGCACAGAGAGACACGAAACACAGGGATAAATACACTGGCACAGAGAGACAGGAAACACAGGGATAAATACACTGGTACAGAGAGACAGGAAACACAGGGATAAATACACTGGTACAGAGAGACAGGAAACACGGGGATAAATACACTGGCACAGAGAGACAGGAAACACAGGGATAAATACACTGGGACAGAGAGACAGGAAACACAGGGATAAATACACTGGTACAGAGAGACAGGAAACACAGGGATAAATACACTGGTACAGAGAGACAGGAAACACAGGGATAAATACACTGGTACAGAGAGACAGGAAACACAGGGATAAATACACTGGTACAGAGAGACAGGAAACACGGGGATAAATACACTGGCACAGAGAGACAGGAAACACGGGGATAAATACACTGGGACAGAGAGACAGGAAACACAGGGATAAATACACTGGTACAGAGAGACAGGAAACACGGGGATAAATACACTGGTACAGAGAGACAGGAAACACAGGGATAAATACACTGGTACAGAGAGACGGGAAACACAGGGATAAATACACTGGTACAGAGAGACAGGAAACACAGGGATAAATACACTGGTACAGAGAGACAGGAAACACAGGGATAAATACACTGGTACAGAGAGACAGGAAACACAGGGATAAATACACTGGTACAGAGAGACAGGAAACACAGGGATAAATACACTGGCACAGAGAGACAGGAAACACAGGGATAAATACACTGGCACAGAGAGACAGGAAACACAGGGATAAATACACTGGTACAGAGAGACAGGAAACACAGGGATAAATACACTGGTACAGAGAGACAGGAAACACAGGGATAAATACACTGGCACAGAGAGACAGGAAACACAGGGATAAATACACTGGCACAGAGAGACAGGAAACACAGGGATAAATACACTGGCACAGAGAGACAGGAAACACAGGGATAAATACACTGGCACAGAGAGACAGGAAACACAGGGATAAATACACTGGCACAGAGAGACTGGAAACACAGGGATAAATACACTGGGGAAAACAAGCGACACCTGGAGGGGGTGGAGACAATAACGAGGACAGGTGAAACAGATCAGGATGTGACAGAAAAACTCACCAGTCCTTAACGATTATAAGCTTCCGAGTGGCACGGTAGTCTAAGGCACTGCATCTCAGTGCTAGAGGCGTCACTACAGACACCCTGATTCGAATCCAGGCTGTATCACAACCGGCCGTGATTGGGAGTCCCATAGGGCGGCTCATAATTGGCCCAGTGTCGTCCAGGTTTGGCCGGCGTAGGCAGTCATTGTTAAAAATTCTTAACTGACTTACCTAGTTAAAGGTTAAATAAAAAATAAACAAGCATACCCATAACATGATGCAGCCACCACCATGCTTGAAAATATGGAGAGTGGGAAACAGCAATGTGTTGTATTGGATTTGTTCCAAACATAACACGTTGTATTCAGGACAAAAAGTGAATTGCTTTGTCACATTTTTTGCAGTATTTCTTCAGTGCCCTGTTGGACACATGATGCATGTTTTGAAATATTCTGTACAGAATTAATTATTTTCTGACTTCAGACATGGTTTTCTCCTGATCTTATTTAGCCATAACAAAAGAGTTGAATATTTATTATTCATTTTTTTTTTTTTTTTTGATAACAATTCTAAAAAAGATAATTCCACTTTGACATTATGTGTAGGCCAGGGACAAAAACTAATCAACATTTTAAATTCAGGCTGTAACACAACAAAATGTGGAATAAGTAATGGAATGTGAATACTTTATGAAGGCAATATCGTCCGCTATCATTCTCAGTCATTTTCCATCCAAATTGTCAGGCCCCGGTGGCTTGTCATTGTTGGACAACAATATTTTTTCCACCGCTTCCACAGGGAATTCAAAATGACAATGTTTGTCTTTCATAATCTCGTCAGTTAGGCATGGCGGTGTATTTTCATAATTTGTCATTGGCATGTCATGCCAAAGTATGCTAACCGGTGCCAGACACAGTTCTTGTGTCAATCACTGCTGGGTTTCTCACTCTCAAGTTTCCGATGTGTATCAAGAACGGTCCACCACCCAAAGGACATCCAGCCAACTTGACACAACTGTGAGAAGCATTGGAGTCAACATGGACCAGCATCCCTGTGGAACGCTTTAGACACCTTGTAGAGTCCATGCCCTGACGAATTGAGGCTGTTCTGAGGGTAAAGGGGAGAGGGGGGCGCAACTCAATATGAGGAAGGTGTTCTTTGTGTTTTGTAGATAAATGCACACATTTGTTTCTAGTGTGGGCCTTGTCTTCTAAAAACTGCTTGTTTATTTGAGTACTCAAACAGTCAACATGTCAAATTGGGGTGAGGAACCATCTAACATCAAGTTGTAAAATAGTGAACTAGTCCTTTAAGTTTCAGCGAAGACCTCTTTTGAGGGGGTTTTGTATTACATTTTATAATGCAGTTATTTGTCAGATATTGTTATCGTCACACTCTGATCCAGAGCGACTAACTACAAGGGCGTTCCACTAATCTGTGAATAAGCTATAAAATAATAAATAATAAATAATGTTCATACGTCCTTATTAACAGCAGAGCCCGACCGATTTATCACAGATACCATCGGCTGATATATTTGTATCAACATTTAAAAAGGCTGATATAAAATGTGACGAAAAAGCCATTCTTCATAGAATTTTATTTAGTTTTTGCATTTCATTATTTGTCCTGAAGAGGGCACTCTTTACATGGCTATAAACCAGTCTTGCCTGGCGCGCGCTACAGTAACACTGGACATATAACCCAACGCAACTACACCAGTCGGAGAGTTGAGTTTCAATCCCTACAGAGAACATTTATATTTGTTGTTCCACCTATAATAATATTGTAATCGGTATCTCATATGGGTCTGGCTCTAATTCTATAGTAAGTGTTTAACTCCATAATAATAAGACATTACCTGTAGTAACCACGGTTTTAATGCATTCCCTCTGTGTAGATACTGTATTACTGTTCATTCATGTACATGGTGGTATTGGGACGGTATATTATAATATTACCTTTATTCAACTAGGCAGGTCAGTTAAGAACAAATTATTATTTTCAATGACGGCCGAGGAACAGTGGGTTAACTGCCTTGTTCAGGGGAAGAACAACAGATTTTTACCTTGTCAGCTCGGGGATTTGATCCAGCAACCTTTTTGGTTACTGGCCCAACGCTCTAACCACCAGGCTACCAGCCGCCCATAAGTGTGTCCTATTCCCTATATAGTGCACTAGGTTTGTCCAGGGCCCATAGACAATAGGGGGTCCTATTCCCTAATATAGTGCACTAGGTTTGTCCAGGGCCCATAGAGAATAGGGGGCCATTTCGGGGACACATTGTATCTGTTCTCCTGCTGATGTTCTCAATGGTTCTGTGTGTTTCCAGGACGGTTCTAAAGGACAGCGGGTTCTTCCGGTACCTCCACACGGCGGTCATCGTTAGCGGAACCATGCTGGTGTTTGGAGGGAACACGCACAACGACACGTCCATGAGCCACGGAGCCAAGTGCTTCTCCTCGGACTTCATGGCCTATGACCTGGGTACGTGACAACCTGTTATAACCACTCATAAATCTTTCATTACAAGATGAGCGTGCCCCAGACATACAACCAGGGGACGTGACAGCCTCATAAAGCAATAATGTATAACCACTTACAAACATAACACAGACTTAATGGCCTACATCCTGGGCAGTGACAGATCATCTGGCCATTTATAGCCATTAATAACCTCTCAAAAACACCACATGTCATTCTAAAGTTTGTTAGTTCATTAAAACAACAGCAGAGACTGATCTCTTGTCCTGAAATCAAATAAAAAAAGATTGGACCTAGACTTGGTACCCCTTGCCCTGCGGTAGCAAAAAATAACAGTCTAGGACTTGGGTGACTGGAGTCTTTAGACATTTTCTGGTCATTTTTTCTGACACCGCCTGGTATCGAGGTCCTGGATGTCAGGAAGCTTGGTACCAGTGGTGTACTGGGCTGTACGCACTACCCTCTGTAGCGCCTTGCGGTCTGATGCCGAGCAGTTGCCATACCAGGCGGTGATGCTCTAGATGGTGCAGCTGTAGAACTTTTTGAGGATCTGAGGACCCATGCCAAATCTTTTCCATCTCCTGAGGGGGAATATGCATTGTTGAGCCCTCTTTAAGACTGTCTTGGTGTGTTTGGACCATGATAGTTTGTTGGTAATGTGGACACCAAGGATCTTGATGTTCTCGACCTGCTCCACTGCAGCCCCGTCGATGAGAATGGGGGCGTGCTCAGTGCTCCTTTTTCCTGTAGTCCATGATCATATCCTTTTGTCTTGATCACGTTTGGGGAGAGGTTGGCCAGGTCTCTGACCTCTTTCCTATAGGCTGTCTCGTCGTTGTCGGTGATCAGGCCTACCCCCGTTGTCGTCGGCAAACTTAATGATGGTGTTGGAGTTGTGCCTGGCCGTGCAGTCGTGGGTGAACAGGGAGTACAGGAGAGGACTAAGCACGCACCCCTGAGGGTGTCGAGGATCGGCGTGGCAGATGTGTTGTTACCTACCCTTACCACCTGGGGGCAGCCCATCAGAAAGTCCAGGATCCAGTTGCAGAGGGAGGTGTTCAGTCCCAGGGACTTTAGCTTAGTGATGAGCTTTGAGGGCACTATGGTGTTGAACGCTGAGCTGTAGTCAATGAACAGCATTCTCACGTAGGTGTTCCTTTTGTCCAGGTTTAAAAGTCTTACTCACATCGGCTACGGAGAGCGTGATTACACAGTCGTCCGGAACAGCTGGTGCTCTCATGCATGCTTCAGTGTTGCTCTAGCCACCATTCACAGTGACAGTATAGTCTGCCAGTCAGAGAATACCTGAACATCTGCAGGGGACATTGGTGGGCTGGTGGCAGCTAGACCGGGCCATTGATGGCAGCCAGACGGGGCCAGTGATGGCACACAGTCTAACCCTCACACTGTCTAACCCTCACACTGTCTAACCCTCACACTGTCTAACCCTCACACTGTCTAACCCTCACACTGTCTAACCCTCACTCAGTCTAACCCTAACCCAGTCTAACCCTAACCCAGTCTAACCCTAACCCAGTCTAACCCTAACCCAGTCTAACCCTAACCCAGTCTAACCCTAACACAGTCTAACCCAGTCTAATCCTAACACGGTCTAACCCTAACCCAGTCTAACCCTAACACAGTCTAACACAGTCTAACACATCCTAACCCTGACACATCCTAACCCTAACACAGTCTAACCCTAACCCAGTCTAACCCTAACCCAGTCTAACCCTAACACAGTCTAACCCAGTCTAACCCTAACACAGTCTAACCCTAACACAGTCTAACCCAGTCTAACCCTAACCCAGTCTAACCCTAACCCAGTCTAACCCTAACACAGTCTAACCCTAACCCAGTCTAACCCTAACCCAGTCTAACCCTAACCCAGTCTAACCCTAACCCAGTCTAACCCTAACCCAGTCTAACCCAGTCTAACCCTAACCCAGTCTAACCCAGTCTAACCCTAACCCAGTCTAACCCTAACCCAGTCTAACCCAGTCTAACCCTAACCCAGTCTAACCCAGTCTAACCCAGTCTAACTGTAACACATTGCTGGTCAGATCATGTAACAACAAACGGATGTAGAAACTTGTCAATGTAAACATGTCTCTCTCTCTAAACAGCATGTGATGAGTGGTCAGTGCTGTCCAGACCAGACCTCCACCATGATGTCAACCGGTTCGGACACACGGCCGTCTACAGTGACAGGTACAGGTCTGCTTCAGGGTCCCTAGCCCAGTAATGGACTATTGGAGCCCAACATTAGACCTTATTGTCCAAGGACCTGACATGTTCTGTTTAGAGGCGAAGTGGCTCTGGAAGCCAAAACAGCCAAATACTCCATCTAAACGTGAATCGAATCTGAATTACGGTACGGTTGTAGAAACATATCACATCAAAATACAGGAGGGGGGGAAGCTTAGGGAACTGTGTCTAGGGAACTGTGTCTAGGGAACTGTGTCTAGGGAACTGTGTCTAGGGAACTGTGTCTAGGGAACTGTGTCTAGGGAACTGTGTCTAGGGAACTGTGTCTAGGGAACTGTGTCTAGGGAACTGTGTCTCGGGAACTCTGTCTAGGGAACTGGGTCTAGGGAACTGGGTCTAGGGAACTGTGTCTAGGGAACTGTGTCTAGGGAACTGTGTCTAGGGAACTGTGTCTAGGGAACTGTGTCTAGGGAACTGTGTCTAGGGAACTGTGTCTAGGGAACTGTGTCTAGGGAGCTCTGTCTAGGGAGCTCTGTCTAGGGAGCTCTGTCTAGGGAACTGGGTCTAGGGAACTGGGTCTAGGGAACTGGGTCTAGGGAACTGTGTCTAGGGAACTGTGTCTAGGGAACTGTGTCTAGGGAACTGTGTCTAGGGAACTGTGTCTAGGGAACTGTGTCTAGGGAACTGTGTCTAGGGAACTGTGTCTAGGGAACTGTGTCTAGGGAACTGTGTCTAGGGAACTGTGTCTAGGGAACTGTGTCTAGGGAACTCTGTCTAGGGAACTCTGTCTAGGGAACTCTGTCTAGGGAACTCTGTCTAGGGAACTGTGTCTAGGGAACTGTGTCTAGGGAACTGTGTCTAGGGAACTGTGTCTAGGGAACTGTGTCTAGGGAGCTGTGTCTAGGGAACTGTGTCTAGGGAACTGGGTCTAGGGAACTGTGTCTAGGGAACTGTGTCTAGGGAACTGTGTCTAGGGAACTGTGTCTAGGGAACTCTGTCTAGGGAACTCTGTCTAGGGAACTCTGTCTAGGGAACTCTGTCTAGGGAACTGTGTCTAGGGAACTGTGTCTAGGGAACTGTGTCTAGGGAACTGTGTCTAGGGAACTGTGTCTAGGGAACTGTGTCTAGGGAACTGTGTCTAGGGAGCTGTGTCTAGGGAGCTGTGTCTAGGGAGCTGTGTCTAGGGAGCTGTGTCTAGGGAATAAGCTTACTGTACTTTCTTTCATGTGTCTTATCTTTCTTTCCACCTCCCCCACTCCCTCCCTCCCTCCCACAGTGTGATGTATGTGTTTGGGGGGTTCAACAGTCTGTTGTTGAGTGATGTCCTGATCTACACGCCAGCCAGCTGCTCCAGCGCCCCCAGCGCTGCCGCCTGTATAGCGGCCTGGCCGGGGGTTCACTGCGTTTGGAATGCTAACCTGGGGTCCTGCCTGCCCTGGGACTCGAACCCTGGATCCCTGGAGGAGCAGACCACCATGGCCTCTTGTGGAACCAGAACATGTAGGTGACCTGTCTATCTAACAACTGGACTAGTTCCACATATGTGACCAACCGGCTCGATTCTGTCTTATGTATCAACATGTGAAATGGTGTTTCATACATAGGATAAAAGCAGAGAGTCAGAGCTACAGAATGGTATATCATACACTGCAGGTGAGGAACAATGGGAAAGTCATTCTGCTTTGAAAGCTGATAAACTTGTAAACTCGCTTTTGAGAAAATGTCCCTTGAATGTTTTGGTACTACTACTGTAGAGCTCTTCTTTGTCTCCACCCATTCAGCATTATTTATACTGTCTTAAGCTTTAGCCCCACCCATCTCTTTAAGGATTCAACGATGAGGCCATGTACTAAACAACCAAAGATGTCAAGACTTAAGGCTGGTTTATGTGTGTTCGTAAATTTAATCTGGAGTGCCAGGGTGTGCTCAGAGCGTTTGGCTCTCGGCGAACACACTGGACGCTCTGGTTGAGGAGTAGGGTTGATCAGAGAACACACTGGACACTCTGGCTGAGGTGTAGGGTTGATCAGAGAGCACACTGGACACTCTGGCTGAGGAGTAGGGTTGATCAGAGAGCACACTGGACACTCTGGCTGAGGAGTAGGGTTGATCAGAGAGCACACTGGACACTCTGGTTGAGGAGTAGGGTTGATCTGAGAGCACACTGGACACTCTGGTTGAGGAGTAGGGTTGATCTGAGAACACACTGGACACTCTGGTTGAGGAGTAGGGTTGATCAGAGAGCACACTGGACACTCTGGTTGAGGAGTAGGGTTGATCAGAGCGCACACTGGACCCTCTGGTTGAGGAGTAGGGTTGATCTGAGAACACACTGGACCCTCTGGTTGAGGAGTAGGGTTGATCAGAGAGCACACTGGACGCTCTGGTTGAGGAGTAGGGTTGATCAGAGAGCACACTGGACACTCTGGCTGAGGAGTAGGGTTGATCAGAGAGCACACTGGACCCTCTGGTTGAGGAGTAGGGTTGATCAGAGAGCACACTGGACACTCTGGCCGAGGAGTAGGGTTGATCAGAGCGCACACTGGACCCTCTGGCTGAGGAGTAGGGTTGATCTGAGAACACACTGGACACTCTGGCTGAGGTGTAGGGTTGATCAGAGAGCACACTGGACACTCTGGTTGAGGAGTAGGGTTGATCTGAGAGCACACTGGACCCTCTGGCTGAGGAGTAGGGTTGATCAAAGAGCACACTGGACACTCTGGCCGAGGAGTAGGGTTGATCAGAGAGCACACTGGACACTCTGGTTGAGGAGTAGGGTTGATCTGAGAGCACACTGGACACTCTGGCTGAGGAGTAGGGTTGATCAGAGAGCACACTGGACACTCTGGCTGAGGAGTAGGGTTGATCAGAGAGCACACTGGACACTCTGGCTGAGGAGTAGGGTTGATCTGAGAGCACACTGGACACTCTGGCTGAGGAGTAGGGTTGATCTGAGAGCACACTGGACACTCTGGCTGAGGAGTAGGGTTGATCAGAGAGCACACTGGACACTCTGGCTGAGGAGTAGGGTTGATCAGAGAGCACACTGGACACTGGTTGAGGAGTAGGGTTGATCAGAGAGCACACTGGACACTGGTTGAGGAGTAGGGTTGATCTGAGAGCACACTGGACACTCTGGTTGAGGAGTAGGGTTGATCAGAGAGCACACTGGACACTCTGGCTGAGGAGTAGGGTTGATCAGAGAGCACACTGGACCCTCTGGTTGAGGAGTAGGGTTGATCAGAGAGCACACTGGACACTCTGGTTGAGGAGTAGGGTTGATCTGAGAGCACACTGGACACTCTGGTTGAGGAGTAGGGTTGATCAGAGAGCACACTGGACACTCTGGCTGAGGAGTAGGGTTGATCAGAGAGCACACTGGACACTCTGGCTGAGGAGTAGGGTTGATCAGAGAGCACACTGGACACTGGTTGAGGAGGAGGGTTGATCTGAGAGCACACTGGACACTCTGGTTGAGGAGTAGGGTTGATCTGAGAGCACACTGGACACTCTGGCTGAGGAGGAGGGTTGATCTGAGAGCACACTGGACACTCTGGTTGAGGAGTAGGGTTGATCAGAGAGCACACTGGACACTCTGGTTGATGAGGAGGGTTGATCTGAGAACACACTGGACACTCTGGTTGAGGAGTAGGGTTGATCAGAGAGCACACTGGACACTCTGGTTGAGGAGTAGGGTTGATCTGAGAGCACACTGGACACTCTGGCTGAGGAGTAGGGTTGATCAGAGAGCACACTGGACACTCTGGCTGAGGAGTAGGGTTGATCTGAGAGCACACTGGACACTCTGGTTGAGGAGTAGGGTTGATCAGAGAGCACACTGGACACTCTGGTTGAGGAGTAGGGTTGATCTGAGGGCACACTGGACACTGGCTGAGGAGTAGGGTTGATCAGAGAGCACACTGGACACTCTGGTTGAGGAGTAGGGTTGATCTGAGAGCACACTGGACACTCTGGTTGAGGAGTAGGGTTGATCTGAGAGCACACTGGACACTCTGGTTGAGGAGTAGGGTTGATCAGAGAGCACACTGGACACTCTGGCTGAGGAGTAGGGTTGATCAGAGAGCACACTGGACACTCTGGCTGAGGAGTAGGGTTGATCTGAGAGCACACTGGACACTCTGGTTGAGGAGTAGGGTTGATCAGAGAGCACACTGGACACTCTGGTTGAGGAGTAGGGTTGATCAGAGAGCACACTGGACACTCTGGTTGAGGAGTAGGGTTGATCTGAGAGCACACTGGACACTCTGGTTGAGGAGTAGGTTTGATCAGAGAGCACACTGGACACTCTGGCTGAGGAGTAGGGTTGATCTGAGAGCACACTGGACACTGTTTGAGGAGTAGGGTTGATCAGAGAACACACTGGACACTCTGGTTGAGGAGTAGGGTTGATCAGAGAACACACTGGACACTCTGGTTGAGGAGTAGGGTTGATCTGAGAGCACACTGGACACTCTGGCTGAGGAGTAGGGTTGATCTGAGAGCACACTGGACACTCTGGTTGAGGAGTAGGGTTGATCAGAGAGCACACTGGACACTGGTTGAGGAGTAGGGTTGATCAGAGAGCACACTGGACACTGGTTGAGGAGTAGGGTTGATCAGAGAGCACACTGGACACTCTGGTTGAGGAGTAGGGTTGATCAGAGAGCACACTGGACACTCTGGTTGAGGAGTAGGGTTGATCAGAGAACACACTGGACACTGGTTGAGGAGTAGGGTTGATCAGAGAGCACACTGGACACTCTGGTTGAGGAGTAGGGTTGATCTGAGAGCACACTGGACACTCTGGCTGAGGAGTAGGGTTGATCAGAGAGCACACTGGACACTCTGGCTGAGGAGTAGGGTTGATCAGAGAGCACACTGGACACTCTGGCTGAGGAGGAGGGTTGATCAGAGAGCACACTGGACACTCTGGCTGAGGAGTAGGGTTGATCAGAGAGCACACTGGACACTGGTTGAGGAGTAGGGTTGATCAGAGAGGACACTGGACACTGGCTGAGGAGTAGGGTTGATCTGAGAGCACACTGGACACTGGCTGAGGAGTAGGGTTGATCTGAGAGCACACTGGACACTCTGGTTGAGGAGTTGGGTTGATCAGAGAACACACTGGACACTGGTTGAGGAGTAGGGTTGATCAGAGAGCACACTGGACACTCTGGCTGAGGAGTAGGGTTGATCTGAGAGCACACTGGACACTGGTTGAGGAGTAGGGTTGATCAGAGAGCACACTGGACACTGGCTGAGGAGTAGGGTTGATCAGAGAGCACACTGGACACTGGTTGAGGAGTAGGGTTGATCAGAGAGCACACTGGACACTGGTTGAGGAGTAGGGTTGATCAGAGAACACACTGGACACCGGTTGAGGAGTAGGGTTGATCAGAGAACACACTGGACACTCTGGTTGAGGAGTAGGGTTGATCAGAGAGCACACTGGACACTGGTTGAGGAGTAGGGTTGATCAGAGAACACACTGGACACTGGTTGAGGAGTAGGGTTGATCAGAGAACACACTGGACACTCTGGTTGAGGAGTAGGGTTGATCAGAGAGCACACTGGACACTGGTTGAGGAGTAGGGTTGATCAGAGAACACACTGGACACTCTGGTTGAGGAGTAGGGTTGATCAGAGAGCACACTGGACACTGGTTGAGGAGTAGGGTTGATCAGAGCGTTCTGCCCTAACAGCAGCAGTCAAGCACCCAAGCTAACTGGCTAACGTTGGCTAGCTGCTAGCTACTTCCAGACACAAATGAGAGAACAGCTCACTCTGACCATATTACTCTCCCTAGCAGAGCTGGTTAGGCTGTTTTCATGTTATCCAGAGCGTTGGTGACTGCAACTGTGCTGCTGGCAACAATTTAATTACGCCTTTTTTGTCAACTTCTACTGACACTGGCCGTATTCAACGGGTGTTGAGCGTTGTTAAATCTGTCAGTTATTCTGCTCTCTGGCACACTCAGACGAGAGTGCTCTGAAATCAGAGTAGATGGCCAGAGAGAATATACCAGCTACGTCTATCGACAGTTGTCGCAGTGACATCATGAACATTCTATTGAAATGGTTACTTGCATAGTGGAGTCTTTTGTTTAGACATGTAGCTAGCTAGCTAAACAATGAACCATAATCCCAACTCGTAAGGGTACTACACTGTATGAATCTGCAGTTAGCTAACCAACCAGGTTCAATGTTAGCTAACTAACATTAGGCTATAACTAGCAATACAAATAGCTCTGGGATACAAATAATATTATGCACCAATTTGTAAGTCGCTCTGGATAAGAGCGTCTGCTAAATGACTTAAATGTAAATGTAAATGTACTACACAGATCAAACACGTAACGTTAGCTAGCTAGCCAGCCAGCTAACGTTAGCTTGCTAGTTAGCTGGGCGGCAGGTAGCCTAGTGGTTAGAGCGATGGGCCAGTAACCGAAAGGTTGCTGGATCGAATCCCCGAGCTGACAAGGTAAAAATCTGTCGTTCTGCCCCTGAGCAAGGCTCTTTCCCCAGGCGCCGAAGACGTGGATGTCGTTTATGGCAGTCCCCCGCACCTCTTTGATTCAGAGGGGTTGGGTTAAACGTGGAAGACAAATTTAATTTGAAGGCATTCAGTTGTACAACTGACTAGGAACCCCCCTTTCTCTAACGGTCCACTTTAACTTAAAATTAAAATGACTTTCTGACAAAATTAGAAACTTGTAATATCTGAAAATGTAGCTCGATAGACTCTATTACCCTGGGACATGGTTGGACACTTCTCCGTCTCTGTCACGGGTTGCCATTGGACACGGGTCACGGGTTGCCATGGTTGCCTTGAGTTTGAAGATGTTATCCGGACCCGCGTTCTCTTTTCGTCTCCGTCTGCATATTTGCAATCAAATGCCAGAATTGTCTCCATCTGCTTAGCTATCATACTCTTATTCCGCTGATTTCAAAACTCGGTCCTCCAGAAAGTGGAGAGCAACACTTATTCAGTTCTACTACGTGATATCTTTATAAAAAGCCGTGTTAGACAGGATTACCTACACATACTGACCAGCTCCTATTATAGACAGGACTGTGCAGAACTCATGTCTTGGCATGTCCAGCCCACTCATTATCTCAGCCAATCATAGCTAGCTGGAAAGTTGCTAACTTTTTCAATGGCTAAACCACCTTGGCTCATAATTTGACAATTGTATTCGTATTAACAGATGGCATACAATTTTTGTTATTAAGGCACATGAAAGTTCACATGTTCCAGAAGGCATTTCTGCCAAACAACACATTTTGATTAAAAAATCAAGTTTCGGTTCAAATGGCGCTCCTGTGAAGTAGGGACTCGCGACAGATGCCTGGTTTCACATATTTCACGCAATGACCATAGGAGTTGGCAAGATACACAACCAGATCTGGGACCAGGCTAGAACCAACATCTACCACATCTGGGACCAGGCTAGAACCAACTTCAACCAGATCTGGGACCAGGCTAGAACCAACATCTACCAGATCTGGGACCAGGCTAGAACCAACATCTACCAGATCTGGGACCAGGCTAGAACCAACTTCAACCAGATCTGGGACCAGGCTAGAACCAACTTCAACCAGATCTGGGACCAGGCTAGAACCAACATCTACCAGATCTGGGACCAGGCTAGAACCAACTTCAACCAGATCTGGGACCAGGCTAGAACCAACTTCAACCAGATCTGGGACCAGGCTAGAACCAACTTCAACCAGATCTGGGACCAGGCTAGAACCAACTTCAACCAGATCTGGGACCAGGCTAGAACCAACTTCAACCAGATCTGGGACCAGGCTAGAACCAACTTCAACCAGATCTGGGACCAGGCTAGAACCAACTTCAACCAGATCTGGGACCAGGCTAGAACCAACTTCAACCAGATCTGGGACCAGGCTAGAACCAACTTCAACCAGATCTGGGACCAGGCTAGAACCAACTTCAACCAGATCTGGGACCAGGCTAGAACCAACTTCAACCAGATCTGGGACCAGGCTAGAACCAACTTCAACCAGATCTGGGACCAGGCTAGAACCAACTTCAACCAGATCTGGGACCAGGCTAGAACCAACATCAACCAGATCTGGGACCAGGCTAGAACCAACTTCAACCAGATCTGGGACCAGGCTAGAACCAACTTCAACCAGATCTGGGACCAGGCTAGAACCAACATCAACCAGATCTGGGACCAGGCTAGAACCAACTTCAACCAGATCTGGGACCAGGCTAGAACCAACTTCAACCAGATCTGGGACCAGGCTAGAACCAACTTCAACCAGATCTGGGACCAGGCTAGAACCAACTTCAACCAGATCTGGGACCAGGCTAGAACCAACTTCAACCAGATCTGGGACCAGGCTAGAACCAACTTCAACCAGATCTGGGACCAGGCTAGAACCAACTTCAACCAGATCTGGGACCAGGCTAGAACCAACTTCAACCAGATCTGGGACCAGGCTAGAACCAACTTCAACCAGATCTGGGACCAGGCTAGAACCAACTTCAACCAGATCTGGGACCAGGCTAGAACCAACATCAACCTCTTTTTATCTACTGTTCCTCAAGCAAGATTTTTACCCTTTGTGTGTACTTTACTGTATTTATACATGGGATATCGCGTTTCAACAGTAAAAGTAAGAAATTGACTGGATAACCTTATTGTGGATGTTGATAACGATCGTTGTGACCAGTACAGCTGTACAGCCAATACTACTACTATACTAGTACTGTACTAATACTGTATAAATCATGCATGAATACTAATACTGCACGAATCATGTATGAATACTATACTAATACTGTACGAATCATGTATTAATACTGTACGAATCATGCATGAATACTAATACTTTATTAATACTATACTAATATTGTAAGAATCATGTATTAATACTTTACTAATACAGTACGAATTATGTATGACTACCAATACTATACTAATACTGTATGAATACTGTACGCATACTAATACTATACTAATACTGTATGAATACTGTACACATACTAATACTGTACGGATACTGTACGTGTTCTGTAACTATACTACTACTGTACTAAATATGACTCTCTGGTTGTATTGTAGATGTTGACAACGATCGTTGTGACCAGTACACGGACTGCTACAGCTGTACATCCAATACTAACGGCTGCCAGTGGTGTGCTGTTCAGTGTGTCTCCGTGAGCTCCAACTGTACGGCCGTCACGGTAAGAATGGCCAATGGGCTGCACTCATTATCATTACATTATAGGATTTTACACAATGTCTCTTTGTTGCAGAATTCCAGTAAATACCCAGGGTTTTCAGAAGATTCCTGGAATCAGGAGGGAGTAAGCAGGAAGTACTTGTTTATGTTAATATGTATGACATGTCTTCCTACCCCAGGGGGCCATAGTGGAGTATGGTGTCTGCCCCAAAGACAACCCATCATATGTCTGCAACAAGAAGACCAGCTGTAAGAGCTGTGGGGTGGACCAGAACTGCCAGTGGGAACCTCGAAACCAGGAGTGTATCGCTCTACCAGGTGAGAACCCCAAAAAACACAAGTGTATATGCTTACCTGGTAACCTAGAAAGCAACTGGTAAGAACCCAGAAACCAGAAGTACAGCTCTCTACCTGGTAAGAAACCAGAAGTGTAGCTCTCTACCTGGTAAGAAACCAGAAGTGTAGCTCTCTACCTGGTAAGAAACCAGAAGTGTAGCTCTCTACCTGGTAAGAAACCAGAAGTGTAGCTCTCTACCTGGTAAGAAACCAGAAGTGTAGCTCCCTACCTGGTAAGAAACCAGAAGTGTAGCTCTCTACCTGGTAAGAAACCAGAAGTGTAGCTCTCTACCTGGTAAGAAACCAGAAGTGTAGCTCTCTACCTGGTAAGAAACCAGAAGTGTAGCTCTCTACCTGGTAAGAAACCAGAAGTATAGCTCCCTACCTGGTAAGAAACCAGAAGTGTAGCTCTCTACCTGGTAAGAAACCAGAAGTGTAGCTCTCTACCTGGTAAGAAACCAGAAGTGTAGCTCTCTACCTGGTAAGAAACCAGAAGTGTAGCTCTCTACCTGGTAAGAAACCAGAAGTGTAGCTCCCTACCTGGTAAGAAACCAGAAGTGTAGCTCTCTACCTGGTAAGAAACCAGAAGTGTAGCTCTCTACCTGGTAAGAAACCAGAAGTGTAGCTCTCTACCTGGTAAGAAACCAGAAGTGTAGCTCTCTACCTGGTAAGAAACCAGAAGTGTAGCTCCCTACCTGGTAAGAAACCAGAAGTGTAGCTCTCTACCTGGTAAGAAACCTGGTAAGAAACCAGAAGTGTAGCTCTCTACCTGGTAAGAAACCAGAAGTGTAGCTCTCTACCTGGTAAGAAACCAGAAGTGTAGCTCTCTACCTGGTAAGAAACCAGAAGTGTAGCTCTCTACCTGGTAAGAAACCAGAAGTGTAGCTCTCTACCTGGTAAGAAACCAGAAGTGTAGCTCTCTACCTGGTAAGAAACCAGAAGTGTAGCTCCCTACCTGGTAAGAAACCAGAAGTGTAGCTCTCTACCTGGTAAGAAACCAGAAGTGTAGCTCTCTACCTGGTAAGAAACCAGAAGTGTAGCTCTCTACCTGGTAAGAAACCAGAAGTGTAGCTCTCTACCTGGTAAGAAACCAGAAGTGTAGCTCTCTACCTGGTAAGAAACCAGAAGTGTAGCTCCCTACCTGGTAAGAAACCAGAAGTGTAGCTCTCTACCTGGTAAGAAACCAGAAGTGTAGCTCCCTACCTGGTAAGAAACCAGAAGTGTAGCTCTCTACCTGGTAAGAAACCAGAAGTGTAGCTCTCTACCTGGTAAGAAACCAGAAGTGTAGCTCCCTACCTGGTAAGAAACCAGAAGTGTAGCTCTCTACCTGGTAATGCAACACCTTTCCTGTATACTACTGTACATCTCTCCTCAAAGCTGTACTGGTTTGCTAGGGTTCAACAGTATACTGTGCATTGCAGGGATGTGGTTCTTCCTAATGAATTAATCAGGAATTCCTGCTTTTCTTAATGTATCCTCCATTTACAGACAGAGCCTTCAGAAAGTATTCACACTCCTTGACTTTTTTCAAAATGTTGTTGTGTTGCTGTTTTGTGTCACTGATCTACACACTACCCCATAATGCCAAAGTGGAATTTAAATTGTTTTATTTTATTTTTTTAAATGAATAAAACATGAAAAGCTGAAAGATCCTGACTCGATAAGTATTTATTCCCCTTTGTTATGGCAAGCATAAATAAGTTTAGGAGTAAAAATGTGCTTAACAAATCACGTAATAAGTTGCATGGACTCACTGTGTGTTTAATAATATAGATACTTTTCCCCCCTTTTGTACTTTTCCCCCTTTTCCGTGATATCCATTTGGTAGTTATCAAATCAAATGCTATAGGTCACATACACATGGTTAGCAGATGTTATTGGTCACATGGTTAGCAGGTGTTATTGGTCACATGGTTAGCAGATGTTATTGGTCACATACACATGGTTAGCAGATGTTATTGGTCACATGGTTAGCAGATGTTATTGGTCACATGGTTAGCAGATGTTATTGGTCACATGGTTAGCAGATGTTGTTGGTCACATACACATGGTTAGCAGATGTTATTGGTCACATGGTTAGCAGATGTTATTGTCACATGGTTAGCAGATGTTATTGTCACATGGTTAGCAGATGTTATTGGTCACATGGTTAGCAGATGTTATTGGTCACATGGTTAGCAGATGTTATTGGTCACATGGTTAGCAGATGTTATTGGTCACATGGTTAGCAGATGTTATTGGTCACATGGTTAGCAGATGTTATTGGTCACATGGTTAGCAGATGTTATTGGTCACATGGTTAGCAGATGTTATTGGTCACATGGTTAGCAGATGTCATTGGTCACATGGTTAGCAGATGTTATTGGTCACATGGTTAGCAGATGTTATTGGTCCCATGGTTAGCAGATGTTATTGGTCACATGGTTAGCAGATGTTATTGGTCACATACACATGGTTAGCAGATGTTATTGGTCACATGGTTAGCAGATGTTATTGGTCACATACACATGGTTAGCAGATGTTATTGGTCACATGGTTAGCAGATGTTATTGGTCACATGATTAGCAGATGTTATTGGTCACATGGTTAGCAGATGTTATTGGTCACATACACATGGTTAGCAGATGTTATTGGTCACATGGTTAGCAGATGTTATAGGTCACATGGTTAGCAGATGTTATAGGTCACATGGTTAGCAGATGTTATTGGTCACATACACATGGTTAGCAGATGTTATTGGTCACATGGTTAGCAGATGTTATTGTCACATGGTTAGCAGATGTTATTGGTCACATGGTTAGCAGATGTTATTGGTCACATGGTTAGCAGATGTTATTGGTCACATGGTTAGCAGATGTTATTGGTCACATGGTTAGCAGATGTTATTGGTCACATGGTTAGCAGATGTTATTGGTCACATGGTTAGCAGATGTTATTGGTCACATGGTTAGCAGATGTTATTGGTCACATGGTTAGCAGATGTTATTGGTCACATGGTTAGCAGATGTTATTGGTCACATGGTTAGCAGATGTTATTGGTCACATGGTTAGCAGATGTTATTGGTCCCATGGTTAGCAGATGTTATTGGTCACATGGTTAGCAGATGTTATTGGTCATATGGTTAGCAGATGTTATTGGTGTCACGAACCGGCTCAAAGCCCGTAACAAAAGGGAGACAACGTGGAGAGAAGGAGTAACAAAAATATATTTATTAAATAAAATAACCTAATTTCAATTAACAATGGTGTGTGTAATCAGTAATCAGTAGTGTAAGTGAATGGTTTGGCATGCTTGAATGTGATAATGCGGTGTGTTGAAAGGTGCTAAAGCAAACAACAAAAAAGTCACAAAAAACCACAACAAAATCTATCAAGGTGTCTGCTTGGAGAGAGTCCCCCCCATGAATGGGGAAGTGGTGTCTTTATCCTGGAAGACACCGGGCCCAGGTGTTTCCCATGTATCTGATGACCCTCCCAACTCCGCCCACCGACATCCTAATAAGGAAACAAGAACAAAGAGAGAATACGGCAGACAGAGTGGGAGGGTCGTCACATTGGTCACATGGTTAGCAGATGTTATTGGTCACATGGTTAGCAGATGTTATTGGTCACATACACATGGTTAGCAGATGTTATTGGTCACATACACATGGTTAGCAGATGTTATTGGTCACATACACATGGTTAGCAGATGTTATTGGTCACATGGTTAGCAGATGTTATTGGTCACATACACATGGTTAGCAGATGTTATTGGTCACATGGTTAGCAGATGTTATAGGTCACATGGTTAGCAGATGTTATAGGTCACATGGTTAGCAGATGTTATAGGTCACATGGTTAGCAGATGTTATTGGTCACATGGTTAGCAGATGTTATTGGTCACATACACATGGTTAGCAGATGTTATTGGTCACATACACATGGTTAGCAGATGTTATTGTGTTATTGGTCACATACACATGGTTAGCAGATGTTATTGGTCACATACACATGGTTAGCAGATGTTATTGGTCACATACACATGGTTAGCAGATGTTATTGGTCACATACACATGGTTAGCAGATGTTATTGGTCACATACACATGGTTAGCAGATGTTATTGGTCACATACACATGGTTAGCAGATGTTATTGGTCACATACACATGGTTAGCAGATGTTATTGGTCACATACACATGGTTAGCAGATGTTATTGGTCACATACACATGGTTAGCAGATGTTATTGGTCACATACACATGGTTAGCAGATGTTAATGGTCACATACACATGGTTAGCAGATGTTATTGGTCACATGGTTAGCAGATGTTATTGGTCACATGGTTAGCAGATGTTATTGGTCACATGGTTAGCAGATGTTATTGGTCACATGGTTAGCAGATGTTATTGGTCACATGGTTAGCAGATGTTATTGGTCACATGGTTAGCAGATGTTATTGGTCACATGGTTAGCAGATGTTATTGGTCACATACACATGGTTAGCAGATGTTAATGGTCACATACACATGGTTAGCAGATGTTAATGTGAGTGTAGCGAAATGCTTGTGCTTCTAGTTCCGATAGTGCAGTAATATCTAACAAGTAATCTAACAATTCCCCAACAACTACCTAATGTCCTGATCAGTTGGTGTTACAGTCTTGTCCAATCGCTAGGGCTGTTGTGGTGACCGTATTACCGCCACACCGGCGGTCACGAGTTAGAAGGCAGTCATATTCCACGTGACCGTTTAGTCACGGTAATTAGGCTTCTCCAAGCGCTGATGCTGCTGATGGTCATTAATAGCCTACCAAACTTGTTAACTGCCTGGTACTCAGCACTCTATTGTCCCTCTAATCACTCTGACGTCAATACAAATGTAATTGAATAATCTAATCAAACACTTCATGAGAGCCCATGAGTTGATGTTACACAACATTTCTATTGGCTATGCAATTGCACAAGAAAACAGAGTGATGGCCTCTATTAAAAAGAGGAGGATCCCATCAGCTTTCTATAGGCTAGGCCTAGTATATTTATTTTAAACTGTCCTAATATTAAGCATTAAGCACAGGCAAAATCTTAGAGGAAAACCTGGTTGTCTGCTTTCCAACAGACACTGGAAGAAGAAAATCAATGGCAAGACTTGAAAATGTCGGTCTAGCAATGATCAACATTCAACCTGACAGAGCTTGAAACATTTTGAAAAGAATAATGGGCAAATATTGTAAAATCCAGGTGTGGAAAGCTCTTAGAGACTTACCCAGAAAGACTCACAGCTGTAATCGCCACCAAAGGGGATTTTACAAAGTATTTACTCAGGGGTGTGAATACTGATGTAATTTGGATATTTTGGTATTTCGAAAATTCAATAAATGTGCAAACATTTCTAAAAACATGTTTTCACTTTGTCATTATGGGGTATTCTGTGTAGATGGGTGAGCTTTTGTATTTATTTAATCCCTTTTTGAATTCAATCTGTAACAACAAAATGTGGAATAAGTCAAGGGGTATGAATACTTTCTGAAGGCACTGTACCATAGAAAAGGACTGATCAACAAAAAAAATCTGCAGATTTGTATGTTGCTCTGATAAATTGGTGTTAGATGTTTTAAAGGGATACTTTGGGATGTTGGCTATGAGGGCTAGTAGTTCCCCATAGTCATGCTAGTAGATACCCATAGACTTCCAGTCATTGCGCTAACGCTAGTTAGCATTGGCTCGCAAAACTACTTGTAACTTCCTTCATACTGGACACGGTGTCCATGAGACACATGGTGTCCATGAGACACATGGTGTCCATGAGTTCATCTGACTCTGGGGAAGTTGATAAAGGGCCTCATTGATCCCCAAGGTATCTTTTTAACGGTCTTCTTGCAGAGAACATTTCTTTCTATAGACATCTATCTCTCTTTATAATATATCATAATGTATCTTTCTCCCTCCAGAGAATATTTGTGGCGAGAGTTGGCACCTGGTGGGTAACTCGTGTCTGAAGTTCATCACAGCAAAGGACTCGTACGACAACGCCAAGCTGACCTGTCGGGGTCACAGCGCCGTCCTGGCCTCGTTGACCAATCAGAAGAAGGTGGACTTCGTCCTTAAAGAGCTGCAGATCATGAACGTTCTGGTGAGCAAGGTCACTATAGTTACAATATATTACAACATATATAGAAAGGTTACTATAGTTACAATATATTACAACATATATAGAAAGGTCACTATAGTTACAATATATTACAACATATATTAAAAGGTTACTATTGTGGCAATATATTACAACATATATAGAAAGGTCACTATAGTTACAATATATTACAACATATATAGAAAGGTCACTATAGTTTCAATATATTACAACGTATATAGAAAGGTCACTATAGTTACAATATATTACAACATATATTAAAAGGTTACTATAGTTACAATATATTACAACATATATTAAAAGGTTACTATTGTGGCAATATATTACAACATATATAGAAAGGTCACTATAGTTACAATATATTACAACATATATAGAAAGGTCACTATAGTTACAATATATTACAACATATATAGAACGATTACTATAGTGGCAATATATTACAACATATATAGAAAGGTCACTATAGTGGCAATATATTACAACATATATAGAAAGGTCACTATAGTGGCAATATATTACAACATATATAGAAAGGTTACTATAGTTACAATATATTACAACATATATAGAAAGGTCACTATAGTTACAATATATTACAACATATATAGAAAGGTTACTATAGTTACAATATATTACAACATACACTGCTCAAAAAAATAAAGGGAACACTTAAACAACACAATGTAACTCCAAGTCAATCACACTTCTGTGAAATCAAACTGTCCACTTAGGAAGCAACACTGATTGACAATACATTTCACATGCTGTTGTGCAAATGGAATAGACAAAAGGTGGAAATTATAGGCAATTAGCAAGACACCCCCAAAAAAGGAGTGATTCTGCAGGTGGTGACCACAGACCACTTCTCAGTTCCTATGCTTCCTGGCTGATGTTTTGGTCACTTTTGAATGCTGGCGGTGCTCTCACTCTAGTGGTAGCATGAGACGGAGTCTACAACCCACACAAGTGGCTCAGGTAGTGCAGTTCATCCAGGATGGCACATCAATGCGAGCTGTGGCAAAAAGGTTTGCTGTGTCTGTCAGCGTAGTGTCCAGAGCATGGAGGCGCTACCAGGAGACAGGCCAGTACATCAGGAGATGTGGAGGAGGCCGTAGGAGGGCAACAACCCAGCAGCAGGACCGCTACCTCCGCCTTTGTGCAAGGAGGTGCACTGCCAGAGCCCTGCAAAATGACCTCCAGCAGGCCACAAATGTGCATGTGTCAGCATATGGTCTCACAAGGGGTCTGAGGATCTCATCTCGGTACCTATTGGCAGTCAGGCTACCTCTGGCGAGCACATGGAGGGCTGTGCGGCCCCACAAAGAAATGCCACCCCACACCATGACTGACCCATCGCCAAACCGGTCATGCTGGAGGATGTTGCAGGCAGCAGAACGTTCTCCACGGCGTCTCCAGACTCTGTCACGTCTGTCACATGTGCTCATGTGCTCAGTGTGAACCTGCTTTCATCTGTGAAGAGCACAGGGCGCCAGTGGCGAATTTGCCACTCTTGGTGTTCTCTGGCAAATGCCAAACGTCCTGCACGGTGTTGGGCTGTAAGCACAACCCCCACCTGTGGACGTCGGGCCCTCATACCACCCTCATGGAGTCTGTTTCTGACCGTTTGAGCAGACACATGCACATTTGTGGCCTGCTGGAGGTCATTTTGCAGGGCGCTGGCAGTGCACCTCCTTGCACAAAGGCGGAGGTAGCGGTCCTGCTGCTGGGTTGTTGCCCTCCTACGGCCTCCTCCACGTCTCCTGATGTACTGGCCTGTCTCCTGGTAGCGCCTCCATGCTCTGGACACTACGCTGACAGACACAGCAAACCTTTTTGCCACAGCTCGCATTGATGTGCCATCCTGGATGAACTGCACTACCTGAGCCACTTGTGTGGGTTGTAGACTCCGTCTCATGCTACCACTAGAGTGAGAGCACCGCCAGCATTCAAAAGTGACCAAAACATCAGCCAGGAAGCATAGGAACTGAGAAGTGGTCTGTGGTCACCACCTGCAGAATCACTCCTTTTTTGGGGGTGTCTTGCTAATTGCCTATAATTTCCACCTTTTGTCTATTCCATTTGCACAACAGCATGTGAAATTTATTGTCAATCAGTGTTGCTTCCTAAGTGGACAGTTTGATTTCACAGAAGTGTGATTGACTTGGAGTTACATTGTGTTGTTTAAGTGTTCCCTTTATTTTTTTGAGCAGTGTATATAGAAAGGTCACTATAGTTACAATATATTACAACATATATAGAAAGGTCACTATAGTTACAATATATTACAACATATATAGAAAGGTCACTATAGTTACAATATATTACAACATATATTAAAAGGTTACTATAGTTACAATATATTACAACATATATTAAAAGGTTACTATTGTGGCAATATATTACAACATATATAGAAAGGTCACTATAGTTACAATATATTACAACATATATAGAAAGGTCACTATAGTTACAATATATTACAACATATATAGAAAGGTTACTATAGTTACAATATATTACAACATATATAGAAAGGTCACTATAGTTACAATATATTACAACATATTTTAAAAGGTTACTATTGTGGCAATATATTACAACATATATAGAAAGGTCACTATAGTTACAATATATTACAACATATATAGAAAGGTCACTATAGTTACAATATATTACAACGTATATAGAAAGGTCACTATAGTTACAATATATTACAACATATATAGAAAGGTCACTATAGTTACAATATATTACAACATATATAGAAAGGTCACTATAGTTACAATATATTACAACGTATATAGAAAGGTCACTATAGTTACAATATATTACAACATATATAGAAAGGTTACTATAGTTACAATATATTACAACATATATAGAAAGGTCACTATAGTTACAATATATTACAACATATATTAAAAGGTTACTATTGTGGCAATATATTACAACATATATAGAAAGGTCACTATAGTTACAATATATTACAACATATATAGAAAGGTCACTATTGTGGCAATATATTACAACATATATAGAAAGGTCACTATAGTTACAATATATTACAACATATATAGAAAGGTTACTATAGTTACAATATATTACAACATATATAGAAAGGTCACTATAGTTACAATATATTACAACATATATTAAAAGGTTATTATTGTGGCAATATATTACAACATATATAGAAAGGTCACTATAGTTACAATATATTACAACGTATATAGAAAGGTCACTATAGTTACAATATATTACAACATATATTAAAAGGTTACTATAGTTACAATATATTACAACATATATTAAAAGGTTACTATTGTGGCAATATATTACAACATATATAGAAAGGTCACTATAGTTACAATATATTACAACATATATAGAAAGGTCACTATAGTTACAATATATTACAACATATATAGAAAGGTCACTATAGTGGCAATATATTACAACATATATAGAAAGGTCACTATAGTGGCAATATATTACAACATATATAGAAAGGTCACTATAGTTACAATATATTACAACATATATAGAAAGGTCACTATAGTTACAATATATTACAACATATATAGAAAGGTCACTATAGTTACAATATATTACAACATATATAGAAAGGTTACTATAGTTACAATATATTACAACATATATAGAAAGGTCACTATAGTGGCAATATATTACAACATATATTAAAAGGTTACTATTGTGGCAATATATTACAACATATATAGAAAGGTCACTATCGTTACAATATATTACAACATACATTGCATTCAGAAAGTATTTATACCCCTTGACTTTATTCCACATTTTGTTACGTTACAGCCTTAATAAAACAAAAATCATCATCAATCGTCACACTATAACCCATAATGACATCACAATACCCCATAATGACATCACAATACCCCATAATGACATCACAATACCCCATAATGACATCACAATACACCATAATGACATCACAATACCCCATAATGACATCACAATACCCCATAATGAAATCAGGTTATTAGCACCTTTGGCAGCAATTACAGCCTCAAGTCTTCTTGGGTATGATGCTACAAGCTTGGCCCTCCTGTGTTTTGGGGAGTTTCTCCCATTCTTCTCTGCAGATCCTCTCAAGCTCTGTCAGGTTAGATCGGGAGTGTCGCTGCACAGCTATTTTCAAGTCTCTCCAGAGATGTTCGATCGGATTCAAGTTCAGGCTCTGGCTGAGCCACTCAAGGACATTCAGAGAATTGTCCCGAAGCCACTTCTCCGTTGTCTTGGCTGTGTGCTTAGGGTCATTGTCCTGTTGGAAGGTGAACCTTCACCCCAGTCTGAGGTCCTGAGCGCTCTGGAGCAGGTTTCCATCAAGGATCTCTCTGTACTTTGCTCCATTCATCTTTCCCTCGATCCTGACTAGTCTCCCAGTCCCTGCCGCTGAAAAACATCCCCACAGCATGATGCTGCCACCACCGTGCTTCACCGTAGGGATGGTGCCAGGTTTCCTCCAGACGTGACGCTTGGCATTCATGCCAAAGAGTTCAATCTTGGTTTCATTCATTCCACCATGTCGAATGAAAATAATTCAGCATTTATGCAATTGTACCGGCATTCCGACTTTTTTCATGCATCAGATAATTCATTCACTTGAAATGGTTGGATGGAATCTTAGTTTGTGTCTATAACTGTCTAATATTAGTCATGTTTCTGATTGTCTTTCAGTACAAGGCCTTGGTGACACCGTGGGTGGGGCTGAGGAAGATCAACGTCTCCTATTGGTGCTGGGAAGACATGTCACCCTTCACTAACACCTCCCTCCAGTGGTTGCCGGGGGAACCCAGCGACGCAGGTTTCTGTGGTTACCTAGCAGAACCGGCATCCAGCGGCCTTAAGGCCCAGACCTGCATCAACCCTGTTAACGGGAGTTTGTGTGAACGGGCAGGTTAGATTCACACACATGTGCATACATACACATACACACACACACACACACGCATATACACACACACACACACACACATACACACACACTGGTTTATGTGAAACATTTTGTAAAAATGGGGACGTTAGTGAAAATAGCTAAATGGACACACTCTCCAAGTCAATGTTTTGCATATCTGCATAATTCCCAGTAGATAATTTGTAAATAGGTTATTGATATCCAATACATTATTCATCGTTGTCTCCCAATCCCCTTCCATTCTCTCTGAGTGGATCCATTACATTATTCATCGTTGTCTCCCAATCCCCTTCCATTCTCTGAGTGGATCCATTACATTATTCATTGTTGTCTCCCAATCCCCTTCCATTCTCTCTGAGTGGATACAATACATTATTCATCGTTGTCTCCCAATCCCCTTCCATTCTCTCTGAGTGTGGATCCATTACATTATTCATTGTTGTCTCCCAATCCCCTTCCATTCTCTCTGAGTGGATCCAATACATTATTCATTGTTGTCTCCCAATCCCCTTCCATTCTCTCTGAGTGGATCCAATACATTATTCATCGTTGTCTCCCAATCCCCTTCCATTCTCTCTGAGTGGATCCAATACATTATTCATCGTTGTCTCCCAATCCCCTTCCATTCTCTGAGTGGATCCATTACATTATTCATTGTTGTCTCCCAATCCCCTTCCATTCTCTCTGAGTGGATCCATTACATTATTCATCGTTGTCTCCCAATCCCCTTCCATTCTCTCTGAGTGGATCCAATACATTATTCATCGTTGTCTCCCAATCCCCTTCCATTCTCTGAGTGGATCCATTACATTATTCATTGTTGTCTCCCAATCCCCTTCCATTCTCTCTGAGTGGATCCAATACATTATTCATCGTTGTCTCCCAATCCCCTTCCATTCTCTCTGAGTGTGGATCCATTACATTATTCATTGTTGTCTCCCAATCCCCTTCCATTCTCTCTGAGTGGATCCAATACATTATTCATCGTTGTCTCCCAATCCCCTTCCATTCTCTCTGAGTGTGGATACATTACATATATGCTTCCTTCCTGTCTCATCAGCCAATCACAGTGCCAAGCAGTGTCGGACGGCGTGCGCCATGCGGGCTACGTGTGCTGAGTGTACCAGCAGCAGCTCTGAGTGTATGTGGTGCAGCAACATGAAGCAGTGTGTGGACTCTAATGCTTACGTAGCCTCCTTCCCCTTCGGACAGTGTATGGAGTGGTACACTATGAACAGCTGTCCACGTAAGACCTCTCTCTCTGTCTCTCTCTCTGTCTCTGTTCTCTCTGTCTCTCTGTCTGATGGAGTGGTACACTATGAACAGCTGTCCACGTAAGACCTCTCTCTCTGTCTCTCTGTCTCTCTGTCTGATGGAGTGGTACACTATGAACAGCTGTCCACGTAAGACCTCTCTCTGTCTCTGTTCTCTCTGTCTCTCTCTCTGTCTCTCTGTCTGATGGAGTGGTACACTATGAACAGCTGTCCACGTAAGACCTCTCTCTGTCTCTGTTCTCTCTGTCTCTGTTCTCTCTGTCTCGCTGTTCTCTCTCTCTGTCTCTCTCTGTCTCTCTCTCTGTCTGTCTCTCTCTCTTTGTCTCTCTGTTCTCTCTTTGTCTCTCTGTTCTCTCTCTATGTCTCTCTGTCTCTGTCTCTCTCTGTGTCTTGCTCAGAATACAACAGGTGTGGACATTACAGTGAAATGCTTACTTACAAGCCCTAGCCAACAATGCTGTTTAAAAAAATAACAAAAAATAAATAAAAGTAACAAATAATTAAAGAGTAGCAGTAAAATAACAATAGTAAAGCTATATACAGGGGGGGTACCAGTACAGAGTCAATGTGGAGGCTATATACAGGGGGTACCGATACAGAGTCAATGTGGAGGCTATATACAGGGTATTACGGTACAGAGTCAATGTGGAGGCTATATACAGGGGGTACCGGTACAGAGTCAATGTGGAGGCTATATACAGGGTGTTACGGTACAGAGTCAATGTGAGGCTATATACAGGGGGTACGGTACAGAGTCAATGTGGAGGCTATATACAGGGGGTGTACAGAGTCAATGTGGAGGCTATATACAGGGGGGTACCTGGTAGAGTCAATGTGGAGGCTATATACAGGGGTACCGGTACAGAGTCAATGTGGAGGCTATATACAGGGGGTACCGGTACAGAGTCAATGTGGAGGCTATATACAGGGTGTTACGGTACAGAGTCAATGTGGAGGCTATATACAGGGGGTACCGGTACAGAGTCAATGTGGAGGCTATATACAGGGTGTAACGGTACAGAGTCAATGTGAGGCTATATACAGGGTGTACCGGTACAAGAGTCATGTGGGGCTATATACAGGGTGTTACGGTACAGAGTCAATGTGGAGGCTATATACAGGGTGTTTCCGTACAGAGTCAATGTGGAGGCTATATACAGGGTGTTACGGTACAGAGTCAATGTGGAGGCTATATACAGGGGGTACCGGTACAGAGTCAATGTGGAGGCTATATACAGGGTATACCGGTACAGAGTCAATGTGGAGGCTATATACAGGGGGTAGGTACAGAGTCAATGTGAGGCTATATACAGGGGTACCGGTACAGAGTCAATGTGGAGGCTATATACAGGGGTACCGTACAGAGTCAATGTGGAGGCTATATACAGGGGGGTACCGGTACAGAGTCAATGTGGAGGCTATATACAGGGGTACCGTA